>NW_026705104.1:0-280000 GCF_029867415.1 Vicia villosa | reverse complement strand
AGAAACTAAAGCATTATCTTGAGATTCCCTAGTCAATCTCGCAAAGTAACCTTTAAAAAGAGACTAGCGTCGTTTACCAATTTCTAAGGTAAACAGTACCATATCAGTTGTGCACTCTTCAGGGTAGCAGAGTAGATGTGGCTCACACGTATGACATTGTGTAGGAGGAAGTTCATCCAGATTTGAGCTTGAATGGTCATGTCAAATCTCTTGAAACAAATTGGAAGTCTATTTCATCCTAGATTATAGGTTTTCCCCGGTTCTAAATGGTTCTAGCCTCCTAGAGTGTTCCACATAATTATCCTTTAAGTATGCATGTATGCCATCTCTATCAAATTGTACTTGTCGGCTCCAAACCCAAGAAACCTTCTAATGTGGTGCCTAATTAGTGGGTTTGGCATTTGCATAGAACTTCTTGACTATGTCAAAGTTGGCAACTTCATTTGGAGTTTCCAAAATACTCCAACCCTGTGCATTAATCTCTTGCACCATAACAGAATATTCACCTGGATCCTCCAACTCAAGCATTTTCTCATGAACCAAATTTCTTGTATTTTATTTAGTATAAAATTGTTCATGGATGAAACTCCTGAACTTATGCTCATTATACGGTATGCCAAATGAAGCGATGCCCGAGCTCTGTCTTCTCCTTCCAATGGTTGATCTTTTAGAAGCCATCTAAAACATTTCAACAAACAACATATATGGAATTTTACATGTTAGCCGAATATGACATAATTTATATGTTCACAATTTCCTTAAATACATTATAATAGTGAAACATATAAGTACACTGACACATAACAGATACAACAGATAATTTTTCATCATTCAAATTCATTTAGTACCTATATGTTTCTAACATGCAAATAACCCTTATTGTTCATCCTAGCATCCAATTCAAGTGTTGAAGCACACAATCCTACTCTATCATATATCCACTTTATGGAGTAATAAAATATCTATAATTTCAACTTAAATAAAAATATATATATATAACATTTCCACATCAAAGTCCAAAATGTAAGAAAAATTAAGAATAATAGATTAGATTGACATGCTCAAGCAATCTATGTATCAAAATACAATTAAAATTGGTGAAGTTTTTGCCTTTAGATGAAGTTATCAACTGTGTGCTATGGTTTTTTCGCATGTGTGTGAAGTGGATGGAGTGAGAAAAAATGATTGGGGAAAGTTTAATTTAATTTTCATAGTGCTTCTCAAGGTCTTTTAAAGGGTCTCTCGCTAGGAAAACTAGGTTGAATGAAATAACTAAAATAAAGACTAAGTTAAATAAAAATTGTAAAATGTGGTTGGGTTGCCTCCCAATAAGCAATTTATTAATGTAAGTACCTTGACAATGATCAGTGCTACGTATCATCAACTACCTTATAAGATACCTCCTCATATTTGATTACGACCTTTACTTCAAGTGCAAATTCTGAATCAAATTTACTGCTACAAACCCAAATGGAAAATGCTGAAAATGGTCTGATTCGAATCAGGTGTAAAGTCTGATTCGAATAAAATCAAGTAATGGTGACTGTAACACCCCCAGTTCTATACTAAACAAATAAGGCATACATTTGCGTACATCAGAGTAAAGAAAGCATGCATCTCACGAGGGCGTTACACATATTTCAAAATAGAACAAATATTTTATCTTTAGACATGCAATGGTCATTTTCAAATAACACGGGATTTAAAACAACATGCGAAACTACAGCGGAATAATCATCTCATCAAATAAACGGTAAAATAGGATGATTCTCATACATCATCCACCATGTCTCAACATCTTGGCTCAAGGCCACACATTAACCAAAATAACATATTCAAATACAAATACAATATGAGTAAACAAATATCTCATAATATCGAGTCATAAAAATATAAAACCCAACTCCCATGTGTTACATATGACCAGAGCACAAGTGACTAATTAGTCACGACACCCTACTAGAGATCTAAATCTCGACGCTAAGCCTCCTTCGAAGCGTCACTATCCACGAAACCTGCACGTTACCAACAAAGGATAACATTCAAATAGAAGGGTGAGAATTCAACTTCTTATAGAAAACATAATAATGGGAAATGTAAAATACAATAAGAATACATTTCAAGAATTCATCACTCTTCCCATAAACATGCATCATATGCAATTAATCAAGATTCACATGTTCATGTTATATAACATAGCTCATTCAATTCTAAGTGATCAAACATGATTCACATATCCACATATATATATACATATATCAGTAATACATATAAATTCACATCTATAACACATGTGTTCCAAATCACATATATCACATTCATAACACAACAACAATTCATATCAAATGAATCACCAAATCCACATATATGCATATCTATCAACATCATTCCACACAATTCATATCACATAAATCACACCAACAATAACATTTCACACCGACACGTGCGACTCAAGTGTGACTCTATGCGATATGCATGTGGATCCTGTCGCGGGGAAAAATCGTTGTCTTTTTTGTGATGAGACACCTGATGCCTTCTTTGGGCTCGAGTGCTCAAAAAAATGATTTTTCTTTTGTACGGACCAAACTTTTTATTGTTTCCAAAAGAGGAAAAGGAAAAAAGCTGCAATAACCTAAAAAGTGGGGGGAGAGATCTTTGGGTAAGAGGGTTGGTTATACGAAGGGAAGGTATTAGCACCCAACGTATCTATAGTACTCTATAGGTTTCTTTGCTTTGTTTTTCATTCCATGTTACTGAGAGGTTCTTGTGAAATAGGTGGGACCTAAGGTGTTTGTTTGATTATGCTCGCAAAGATCATCGCGATCCTCTGCATACATATCCCCTAGAGGGAATCAGAGCATCTGTAGCTCGGGGTCTACGGGTGCTAGGGTTTGAATGGTTTTTTTTGTTTTGTTTTGCTCGCCAAGGATCGACCTTGTGCCTACGTATTCTCAAAGGGATGTTGAGAAAGTCAGAGCAATCGTAGTTCCCACTTATGCTAGTGGAAGCAAAGGATAAGAGTCAAATGTCATCTAAATGTTCGATGTATCTAATCTATATCATCACATACATCTGTTTGATTTTTGTTTGAAAATCTTTTCATTATAAGCCCTGGGCCATGCCGCTTATGGTGCTTAGAATGATAAAGATGTTTTTAGCCAGCCTTGTGGCAAAAACTTTCAATGAAGTCAGCCTTGTGACAAAAAGTTTTGATTAATCAGCCAGCCTCGTGGCAAAAGTTTCAATGAAGTCAGCCTTGTGACAAAAAACTTTGATTAATCAGCCAGTATGGTGGCAAAACGGTTTGATTGATTAGCCAGCCTTGTGGCAAAAAGAAGTTTGATTGATTAGCCAGCCTTGTGGCAAAAAAAAGTTTGATTGATTAGCCAGCCTTGTGGCAAAAAAAAAGTTTGATTTGATTGATTGTTTGTGATGATATAGAAGAGATACTCCTATCATAGAGATGAAAAATGTCTAATCTCCTAGGGTATTTGTTTGGATATTGGGGATGCTTATAAGAAGCCCGTGGGTCCTTGTACGAAGCCCAAGAGGAGGCTATCCGAGGGTCCTTGCATTGTAAGCCCAAGAGGAGGCTATGGGAGGGACAATCCAGGGTCCTTGCATTGTAAGCCCAAGAGGAGGCTATGGGAGGGTCACTCGTTTGTACAAAGCCCAAGGGGAGGCATGGTATAGTTGGTCTGAGCTCTTAGAGCGATTTCACCGGGAAACCATACTCTATGTCCTAACCTAAACTAGGGAGATTCTTTGCACGAAGCCCAATAGGAGGCTATGGGGAACCTAGTGTTATACTAAGTTGAACAAGCACACATATCACACATATGAACAAACATGAACATGTATGAACAAACATGAACAAACATGAACAAGTTATGACAAAGTGTGTGTATATAATGGAGTTTATGAAGGAAATATACCTGTAAGCATGATCCATTTGTATACACAGGGGCTCGGGACTTACACTCGAGGAGAGGTCCACTTGAATTTATTCAAAGCTATGTAAACAGGTATTTACAAAGGGGCTTGGGACTTATACCTACATGGAGGCCCGTGGTATTTTTTGGGAAGATTTAAAGAAAACCTTCATTTTTGGTTTGTTATTCAAAGTTAAAAATCAAACTGATCGAGATATGTACAAAAAGGTGTATGTACAAAAAGGCGTACAATGAAATACCTAATTTCATGTACTGGAATGGGTATGTACAAAAGGGCTTGGGACTTATACCTACGTGGAGGCCCGTGTTTTATTTATAAAACGTGGTTGATTGTTTATTAACAGACGCGAGGTTTCTCTTTTGAAAAACTGTTTGAAGATTTGTTTGAAAAGTTTATTCTGTTTGAAGAAAAACTGTACAAAAAAGAAAAGAAATGGGACTTACACTCTCTAATATTCGAGAGGCCCCTGTTTTATTTTCATAAAACAGGGTGGATGGTTTTGAAAAAAAGATGTGAGATTTATTGTTTTAAAAACAGTTTGAAAAGTATTGTTTTGAAAAAGTTTTCTGTACAAAGAAAAACTGTAGAAGGAAAAAAAGAGTGGGTCTTATACTCTCTAATATTCGAGAGGCCCCACATCATTTTGAAAATCAATTGATCAATTAAAAAGATTTAATCAATAGTTTCAAAAAGAAATGGTTTATCGTTTTTGAAAAGAATCGCGATCGCTCGTTTTAAAACGATTTGAATATGAAAGAAATCAACTTAATTAAGTTTAAAACAAGTTTTAATGCTTAATTAAGACCTAAGTGATTAGGGTTTGATCACAAAATATTTACAAGTGATTAAGTTTGAAAAATCAAATGAAAAAACAAATTTTAAAGTATTAAAAATACTTAAAAATATGTCATTTTAAACTTAATTAAAATGTATTAAATTAATATTTTTTTTGTGATTTTTTGGATGTTCTTAAAATATACCTATTAAATAAGAAGTGTAAAAAAAATGAAGTGAAAATGATGAATTTTGATTGGTTAAATAATTAATTGAAGTTGTAAAGAAATTGAAGAAAATAAGTGTCAAAAAAATTGGGTTTTGGTCCTGCCAGGGTTTGAACCCACGCACCTTCTCTCACCAGCCAAAACAATGACCAACTGAGCTGCGCGCGCAGCTTGTAATACATACGCATCCAACTGATTATATTTCAAACTCATTTTTCAAATTTCCTTCGCAAAAAATGGCGCCAAGAACACATGAACAATTTGAATTTGAAAAATCTGAAAACTGAATCATTTTGATCAAGTGAATAGCCTATCTTGCTCGATTTTGGACGAGGAACACGATGGTACCATTTAATTTCATTTATTTCCACTCTAAGGTCATCAATTTTTTTGGAAATCGTGAAGAACCCTAATTCTGAGATTGATCATGAAATTGTGTATGTGCAAGATAAATAGCAATTGATTGAGGGTTAATGATCCTCATGTGTGCAGAAACAAGATGGTATGTTCATATTTCATTTATGATGCATGGATAATAGAGTTTGAAGTTCATGAGCACTTACCTTAAAAATGGCAAAACTGAGAATCGAATTCTGCAAATGAAGAGTTCCAGTTGTTGTTTCTTGATCTGAACACCTTCAGTGGACCTTATGGAACATGTTTGGATGCTTGGAGTGTATTGAAAACCTCTTGATCAGTTGGTGGAACCCGACCTGCAGTTGCTTTAAGTATGAATCGAGCTTGGTGATTCTGAAGTTTTTGATTGATGATGAGTGTTGGGATAGTTCATATGTGATATATATGAGGTGTTGGAAGTGTTAGTTTGGACAGATATAGCTTGGTATGGATTTTGGCATGATAAGGCTTAGGTTATGCATATTTGGAGGTGAGATGATGATTCTGAGTTTTGGGTGTTTTTGGGGTGTATGGATGGATCAAACACATCCCATATGATGTTTGTGGCTTGTGGGAAGCATCACTTGGCTCAGAACTTACAAGGTTTAGAGGTTGAGTTTTCTACCTCTTTGAAAACCATGAAACTTGCATTCTAAGAAAGGAAGAGAAAACCTATGTTTATGAGGTTTTGGTGTGAGTTTGAAGATGATTTGAACCTCTATTTATAGGCCAAGGATTCTGAATGAAGAGCTTTGCAACTTGCTTCAAGAAGTGATGATTTGGCTTAAGGGATAAAGTGGAATCTTTCACATTAAATGCAAATGGTTAAAGTAACTAAACCATGGTTATTTTGGCCAAGCTTCTTATCTCTTTCCTATCTTATCTTAAACCAGAAAATATCTCTCAATTAATGCTTCTATGCATCATTACTTGGTCCATTTGGCAATTTGGTTCATAACTTAGTGAAAATGGCTTGAAATTTCAAGTGAAAATGATCACTAAATGCATAATTCAAAACCATAGCTACACTCCATATTTTTTCATGCTCTTGGACATTTTGGAAAGCTCATATGACACACTTCAAAACCCTAGTTGAAAGCTTCTTCAAGATCTTTAAGGAAGTGGGTGAAAAAGATCCATGAACTTTGAAGAAAATGAAGTTTTAAGTGAAATTTTCAAAAAGTACCAACTTTGAAGCACCATATCTCTTAAATGGTTGATCTTATGGAAAAAATTTATATGTGTCAAAGTTGTTTATTGGATCAAAATCTACAACTTTCATGTTGGAAGTTTTTTTCAGTTTGTAGATGAAATTTTGAGAAATTCCCTTCCAAAGTTTGGAAAAAAACATTGAAAAACACTTAGAAATTTTTCTAAGTATGAAAAGTCAAACTTTTGACTTTTGATTCTTGATTGATTTTCTTGATTTTCCTTGATCAAATGACTTCTCATATCATATATTGATGATTCAAAACTTCAAAAGTCATGGTTGACCAAAATTCCCCAAAAGTCAATGGTGATCTTGTACAGTTGATTTTTTCAGACGAATCGCGTTTCTGGAGATTTCAAATGAAACAGGCTATCCTCACCAAATGAATAGTATGAATGGATTATATTGAAGCATTTGAGGATATTGAGCCATTATTTGAGTTGTGGCACCATGTCCTGATTAAAAAGGCAGTTGTTCAATGAATTAGGTCAAAAACCCTAATTGTCGACCAGATGAAACTGATGACTGTAGGTCTTGAATTGAGATACAATTTCCATTGTATATTGTCATAGGGATTATTTGAAGATGATTGAAACCTTTGATTGACTTCCTGGGGATTTTTAGGGTTTCCCAAATGTGATCCCTGATTTCAGTCCCTGATAGTTCAAAAACCCTGATCTGAGGATTTGTCTGATCAATCTTTGTATAGGAGATGTTCTGAGCCAATGGATTAGGTCAAAATGATGAACTTGGGGTCTTGAGGTCATGTCCCAAGTCATTAGGTCAAATTCTGAGCAAAAGTCAGGAGTATGCTATCTTCAGTCAAAACCCTAATTCAGTCGATTCAAAGCTGTTGAGTTTGTTGAAATGAATCTCTGAGGACCAAATGTTGATTGTTGATGAAGATGATTCATTTGAGATGAAGGGAGAACAAAGCCCTAATTGATCATTACTTGTACTGATGAGTGATTTCCTGACCAAATCCTGCTGAGTCACAAGTAACAAACACAAGCTATGCAATTTGTTAGAGATGCAAATGATGCATATGCAAATGATATGAGGTGGTATCTTAGGTCAAAAATTGGGGTATGACAGATCCCTCCGTTATCATATCCGGTCATGCCGATTGTCATTCTCTCTAGACTATATAACCACCTCAAAGCCCCATACTCGTTAAGCTTTCAAACACCATACTCGTTAGGTTTGGGACAAGTAAATAACCTTCGCGAGATTACCCAACATTGCCACTTTCAAAGACTCATGCTTGTGTACGTGTGCAACAAAACAAGACTCATGCATTTAAGACGATCTCTCTATCTCTTAAACTACACAATCACATCTTTACAACTTTGCACAATATTACACAACATGATTTCTCTTCCAAACAATGCATCAACTAACACACAACAATCAATCACATGTATTCAAGTATAGCATTATCATTTATTCAATCCACATCTCGATACATACACATTTAAATGATCATTATCAACAAGATACATTCAAATAGTACATATAAATGTATACTTATATTCATTCCAACATATCATGGATATCACATCACTTAACACATATATGAATATTAACCACAAGTCTTAATTCATAATACACACATAAGTAATCACATGTTATCCATATATTAACATCCAATTTAAACTATTCCACATCAACTAGCATTTAGAATTCAATCACCTAATTCATGGTTATCATATCACATAATACATCCATGAACATTGATCATGCACAATTCATCTATAACATACACATATAGGTAAATTTTATTCTCAATTATCATCATAATTAATAAAACAAGTGTCAATCCATTCTATTCTATCATATAGACAATCTCATTATCTTCCTAACGCTTCGAACGGCGCATAAAACGGAGTTACGGATCAAATGTTATGACATTTCAAAGTTTGGAAAATTCTGCATACACCAGGGTTCGCGGCGCCAAAAAAAGCTCGCGGCGCGAACTGAGTGAATTAAATCTTCCTGAGTCTCTGCCAAGCAGTTCGCGGCGCCAACGAAGTTCGCGGTGCGAACTGCCGATTTTAGAAAATCTCAAATCACAGAAAACAGCACACGACTTTCATCCCAAATCCCCTAAACTCAACCAAATCAAGTTGAAAAACACCAACCATCACGAACAACAATAGAATACATGTTATAACCACAAATATAACACATATTATGGATCTTCTAACATCATAACATCATCAAACATCAATTAAAACACATTTCAAATCATAAATTCATGCATTTGTTCATAAACCCTAACTTTTCTATGTTTCCATGAAATTGTAAAGATGAAGGGATAATCACAACAAAACACATTACCCAATCATATAGTCTATAAGAACTTGGATTGTAACCCTTACCTCTAACTCTTAAATCCACCCTCTTCAAGAAATCTACAATTTCCTTCTTCTTCTCTTCTATGTTCTTTCTCCCCTCTTCTCTTCTTTCTCTTCCTTTCCCCCAAATTGTGTTATCTCTAAAACCCCAGTTTTCCTCTTCTTACTATCTTTCTCTTAATGGGCTTAGTTATGTTATTACCCACCCATCCAATTATTAATTAGGCCCAATACATAGTATACTACTAATATCCTAATTATATCATAAAACACAAATATGCATATGATTAGATATTTCATTTAACTAGTAATACCACATAATAATTAAATAAACAAATAATTAATAAAACACACAAATAAGCTAATAAAATATCTAATAAAATCGGGCTGTTACAGTTACCAGGAGGGGTTTAATTTGAATCGAGTGTAAATTGTAATTTTAATTAGAGTGTTAAAAATTTCTAGTTTTCCTCTATTTAATTTGATTTGAATTAGAACGTGTGCTTGATCTGATTGATTTTAATCAAACACATAAAATCTCAACTTTTCATGGTTTTAAAAATGCTTTGAGATTTTTTTTTGCACATAACTTGAATAAAAAACATATAGTTTTTATTCCACTTACTCATACAATTGACTAAAAGCATCATCATCAAGTTCAAATATAACCATTGATTTATGCATTCTAAAGTGAATAACTAATCAATGTCAATGTTTATTCAAAGATGTGAAATCATAAGGGAGACTCGATAAATGATATTAAGCGAAAGAGATAGGACAGACAAACAAATAATTGTATTAGGGGTATTCCCCTGCGTCTGTTAGGGACATACAATAGTCTTCCCCTAGGGTTATGCAGCTTCATTATTCCCCTTTTGATGCTTCGCAAGCTTTCACTTGGAACTAAGTCAACTTTAAGCTAAAAGAAAAAATGCTTTTGCTCCCCCTGAAACATTGCACACAAATAACACACATAAAACGCATAAAGAAATTCTAGAATCGTTACAACTTTCTCCCCCTTTGACAACATAAAAAAGAGATACCACTTGTTATGGGTCTAAAAACCAAATAACCAACCACAAAAATATAATTTCAGATGAACACATGAGATAAACATCTAAGAATAATATACAATAACAAAGATTGGATACAGAGTAATAAGATAAACATGCTACATGCAACAAAATACAATATAGACATGTAACACCAATATTCAGCAACATGCAATAAAGTGATCAAAACATATCATGTAAGTAATGCATGAACAAGTATATCAATGCTCAAATGCACATAATTTTAAATACACATTTAAAAAACTTAAATGCAAATAAGAACAATCAAAATATTCTAGAGATGAAGGATGAAATTAAAGAAGGTAATAGGCAAACCAATGAATATATCTAGAACAAACACACGCACACACACAAATTGATGCAAACCGGATACAAGAGTTATAGCAAATGTAGAGTTAATATATATATATATATATATATATATATATATATATATATATATATATATATATATATATATATATATATATATATATATATATATCAAATGAAACTAAACATAATTCTCATTCTATTTAAAGCATGAGGAATTTTAGATTCTCAAATCCCTACATATCTTGTGAAAAGGGTCTTATGACAATGGGTTTGTAAAACTGTCACCAAGATAATTTTTTATATCAATGTATTCAAAAACAATATCAACTTTTTCAACATGATCTCTAAGAAAATGGTGTGAGATCTCAATATGTTTAGTTTCTAAATGAGGGACCTGATTCTTAGTGAGGCTAATCACACTATTACTGTTGCACTTAATCGGAATGCAGCCTACTTTTAAATCATAATCTAGTAATTGTTGCTTTAGCCATAACTCGTGCAAAAGAACTACAAGCGACTACGTATTTAGCCTTGGTGGTAAAATGACCATCCCTAAGCTATTTCGTATTGTGCCAAGAAACTAAGCAGCTTCCAAATAAGTTACAGACACTACTACAAATAATATATTTCTGATAAATCTTTCCTCTCATCTAGAAAAAAATGAGGTATTATGCCTAGTAACTCCATGTATTATTTTTTATAATAATAAAAACAACATATTCCCTTGATTTTTAAGAAAATCAAGGAGAAAAAAATCAGGACACGCTTCCAATCCCAGCTTTTGCCGTTTAAGTTTTTACTTGTTTATAAGTATAAACTAAATGAACTAACCCTTCGGTTGTTTAATATAAACGACAGATCAAATAATCAGATTTCACTATAAAATCACTCGTCAAACAAATTCTAACCTAATCCTTACTTATATGAAGTTTCCCCAAACTCGCATGCATCATTTTTTGAGATGGATTGCAAGACAGAAAAAATATTCAATGCTTATCTATCTAGAATAAAAAATATTTTATGCCCTTGTAATCTATCTCACATAATGGTGTTGATGTTGTTGTTGTATTTTTGCTCCTTTGATATATTGCAAGTGTAGAAAATCATTATTGCTTCAAAGATTTGTTGTACATTTCCAACCAAAGAAATAGTAAGACATTTCTTGAGTACTCCTCTCTTTTCAAACAAACTGAGTGGTAAATAATGGTGAATTTGAATGTAAAGTCTTGAAATTCAAGCATCATTCATTTAGTAGTTGGACCTTAAACTGAGAAGAGAGCTTCAACTTACACAAACAATGGAGCTTAAAGTTTGAATAGATTTGTTGTAAACAAATTATCTTAATATTTTGTGTAAACAATGTAATATTTTAAATTGAAAAAAGAACTATTCACCTCAATTTTAATCCAAAACCGAGGTGATATTTTAAAGGAGATGATAATTCACTTCAGTTTTATAGTTAAATTGAGGGGTATAATAAACATATTTTACTATAAGAATTTGTAGTTTTGCTAAAAGGGAACAAAAAAATTTGTTTTGAAAAATGTTTAAAAGGAAAAAGAGTGCAAGTACACAAAAGAGTTTGAAATGGTCACTTGACAAGGGTCATGGTTTTATTATGAAAAGAGTGTGACGTTTTAAAAACAAGTTCAATGGCGATGCATAAGGCAATCGGCTTACCAAGAGTGGGCTATGGCTTGGTATATGGACAAAGGATGCGGGGGTGAACAATTATCTTTGCATAAGGAAATCTTTTCAATGTCTTTGGAAAACTCGTCATAAAATCTATATAAATGATGTCCCATTTCCACTCATGAATAGACAACGGCTGCATAAACCCAACGGTTTCTGATGTTCTACTTTTGACTTCTGACGTGTCAAACAAGCACAAAAAAACTCAACAACTTCCTTCTTCATTCCTGGCCACCAAACATTCTCTTCAAGTCTTGATACATTTTAGTATCACCAAGATGAATACTCAAACCACTCCTATGACCTTCCTTAAGAAAACTCTTCTAGAGTTATGGTACATATGGTACACAAACTTTGTCTTTGAACCTCATAACACCATTATCATTGATTCTGAAGTCACCACCTTTACCTTGATTGATCATCACCACATAGTCAATCAATCCCAAGTCAATCTTCTCACCTTCTCTGATCTCTTTAAGAATACCACTTGTCAACTTCAACATTCCCAACTTTACTGTGTCAAGATTCCTCTTGTTGATGTTTATTGTCTGATTGGCATCTATGTTTGGCTAAAATATAATAGCAGCAAAATATAATACAATGTATAAGTCTTGCAAATATAAAAGAATAAAACAGGTACAAAAGCAAGATGTTATATGGAATGTCATGACATCAACTCATGACATCGTGCCTGCATAACTGGAATGAAGATTCAGGTTGATTCTCAACAGATACAGAATATTCTATGGAATATTATGTAATCCTATGTGGCGCAAATTTAAAGGTCAATAGAATCAAGTCAGAATATTGAAGAATCAAATCAGAATATTGAAGATTCAATAGTTTCTAATTTAGGAGATAAATTAGGAAACTTGTGATTGAAGACCTTTCTTTTAGTAGAAGATATCTGCAGATTTGTAACAGCCAGTAGTGTTGCGAGTTGTAAGCCCAAGTCCAATTGGGAATAAATTATAAATAGAAACCTTTGTAACCTAGTTTTATATAGAAAAAATAGAAAACTGTGTTTAGAAAAGATGTAGTTATTAGGGTTTCTATAGGTAGACCACCCATGCTGTGGGATGGCTGCCATGTCCTTCTCGAAACCTGTAGGTAAGAGAATTTATTGTTCTCACTCGAAACATGTAGGTAAGAGTTGAGTATTATGTTCTTGATTGAAGCTGTGAAGCAAGATCAAGTTAGTGTTCATTGTTAATTGTTTAAATAGTTGTTGCAGGGTTGTAACAGTTAGGTATCACTAGGGAGTGAGAAGAGGTTCTCTTGTCTTAGATGGAGTTCTAAGATAAAGGTTTCATTGAGTAGTGACTAGGTAAACTAGAGGTTGTTTATCTGTAAACCTGAGGATGTTTACATAAAATAGTACTACTGGTAGTGAAATCTTCTTCCTGGCTTGGTAGCCCCCATAGTAGGTTGTTAAACCGAACTAGGTTAATAATTCACTGTGTTATTTATCTTCTACAATGTATTATCTGTTCAGTCTTGGATGTTGTAACATTGCGTATAACATCAGGTTCAGGTTTGCTAGCCGATCCATTTACAGAACCAATAAAGTTTACAATATGGTTATGTTGATTGAACAAACATGATCCCAGTACTCATGGACTCCTTCTTAGGGGTAATTAAAAAATTGGGGATCTTTCTGTTCTGCCTTTGCTAAGTTAATAATAGATCAGATGTCTTGACATCATGAGTGACATCCTAAGTCTCTCATACCAGAATTTCAATTGGTATTAGAGCAGGCATCCCATCTGTCTCTGGATGAGCTCCATGGGGGATACTTTCTGGTTGTGCTGAAGGTAGAAGATTGTTTGAACAAGGAATGTTCATATTGTATGGTCCCTTGAAGTGGAGGATGGACCTATATGTGGAGGATTGGACCTACCTGACTAGAGCTATTGATGTTGGAAGAAAGGAGAGCTATATCCAAAGACTTCATGCGGGAGTGAAGAATTTGAATTGAATTAATTAACCTGCATCTATGTACAGAGAAGAAACGTATCAAAACCTTCATGCGGGAGTGAAGATGTTGATAAGGTAACCTCTGTATCTATGTAATTTTATCAGGTCAGGAAGTTGGTTAGGTCTAGTCTGTTGCTTGGTGCAGAAGCAAGCATTGTGCAGGGTTGAGTTGTAGTCAATCCTTGGATGTCATGCTTACAATTGAGTCATGGAGTAAGCATTATGTGAATTCTGTTGAAGTATGGCTATTTTGCGTTGCATAGCCTCTAGTGCAACAGATTGTATGGCAGAACCTTACAACAATAATTAAAGTGTCAAAGATACTTGAGTAATCTCTCAAGTCCACTAATAATGGCATGGTTTATTAGAGCGGATGAATGTCAACTAATCAATGATATTCATAATCATCTGCAAGTGTGAACCTTGAAGAGTTTCAAGGCTGGAGTGTTCCTAGAAGGAGGAACAGATGTCCTACCAGATGTTGGGACATCAGTACTGTGTTAAGGGTAGTGTTCAGACATTGTTAAGTCTGAGGTCATTCTTTACAGTTGTTTTGTAAAGAGTAGAGTCTTGTTTCGTGTCATGAACACAAATTGTTTCTTGTGTTCTAAGTCATTCTATAGAGACATGTTATCTCTATGGATAGTCTGAGTTTTTGAGTTTTGATGTCTGACGAACTTATGTCTTGGGTGATGTCAACATCATAATGTGTTATTATCCTGTAAGAATGTCTAGGAATGTGAATGTGAAGTTTGAAAAAGCGACATTATTGTCTAAAGTGGCAGTTCAGACGTAATGTGGATTAGAATGGGCAGGTTCTGATCTTGATGTTAGTAATATGTTCTGAAAATACATAATTACTCTCATGAAGAAGATTTCACTAAGTGAGTATGACTATGAAGACAAAAGTTTTATGATATGATCAATATTCTTGAAGACAAGGAGGATCCGTCTAGTTCAAAGAGTGTTAATCGTTGTGTGATAGTGAGAAACACCATATCAAGAAGGATTTAAAATTTTCTTGGTAGACCTTGATCTGATATAAACATGGTAAGGTTATGCTCAGCAAAGTACAAGAAGTGGCAGTTCTTTATGTTGAGATTGTGGAAACCTCTCTATGTGTGCATCTAGTGTCAAGAGGTCATCAGTTGATCATTTCAGGTGGAGATATGTTGGTAGACAAGGGTTTGTTGTAGAAAGAGATATGAACTTTGTGGAATATACTGGTAGTACTAATCTGTACAGCGCAGCTGTATTTTAATGTCAGACACAATGTTATAACATCTGATTTCTGGTGTGAGTATCTAATGTAAAGGAGCAACTTTGCCATAGTGAGTGTGTTCAGCAGGATAGTTGAACTAAGAGTGAGCTCTTGAAGATACGAAGACGTGTCTGATGTTTTCCATTCATCATTACAATTTTTCCTTGAAAAAGCTCAGACTATCTCAGATAGGGGGAGTGACTTCTTAGGTCAAGATATTTTTCTCAAGAAAGTTGTCTTGGTAAAAAATACTCTAACATCATAAAGAAAGTGTAACATCATTGTCAGTTATCTGTGAGTGGTTGAATCTAACCATGTGCAACTGGAATCCACAATTCTTTCTCTGGATTGATGAGGTGACTGTGTGTCAACAAGTGTTGGAAGGTTCTTCACGGTTGCGTTAAATAGTCTCAAGGTGCTCATAACAAAATAGAGGTCTATGTCTATGACTAGAAAGTCAGTAGAGTAAGTAGGAGGTTTGTTACTTGGTCCATAGGATGCTTTGTCTTAATCTGGTGAAGAATTTTGAGCTTTGTGCTTAAGGGGTGAAAAAGCGACAATGTCTGACAGGATGTCATGACATGTTTAAAGACATTGAATCTACTAAGTCAAACAAGGAAATCTGTCTTGAAGTTTATCTCTACACATCAGTGGTCGGTGTAAAGTTCAATCAATGACTATGCATGCGCTGGTTTTAAAGATAACTCCTATCAGAAAAACTGTCAAAAAAACTGCTTTGGAAAGATTAATTGTTTTTGGAACTGTTTCCTAATCAACCGTTTGACCGTTGAACAAGACCAAGACCATTGTTATTTCCTATAATCTCAAATGGCTATAAAATGGCGTCTCCACAGATTACAGAAATCAAACTCTCTCAATATGTCCTTCGTGTGTGTCTTCATAAGTCGTGTATGGGTTTGGTATTGTGATGAGTTCCTTTGCCAAAACCTGTCTAGAAAAAGAAAAACACGGGCTGGAGATGTTTTATGTCTCTACCATGAGTTTTTCTGCAATAACAACAAAGATGTTCCGTCATATACAACCTTCAGTATAGGAACTATTTTTGTTGTGATTTGTGTTCTGATTTATGAATATAATTGTGAATTGTGTTATGAGTTACGAGGAGTGTGTTGAAAGTATTTTGGGTAAATATTTTCTAATATATCATATCCATAGAGACTGAGTCAATAGTACTGCCGTTCTATAGTCAAATTATAATGAGTGGTAAAAAGCATTGGTTTTGATTATTTTGTCTAAAAGTGCGTATAAGAAAATAATAATTAATTGACTGAAAGCTTAAAGAATAAGTAACAATGGTGATGAGTATGTTGAGTTCTAGGGTTCATCAACCTATTCGTATGCAAGTGATCAATTAATCCACAAGTGAACCATTATATAAGCTATTATCTTCATTCATCCTCAAAACAGATATTATATCTAAGATCAATTTAGAGCCACCTCTACCGGTATGATATTCGATCTCTCAGAATAACTATAAAGATAAAGGGATTTAAACACAATGATTTATGAAAACTTCTTCACAATCCCATCTCTGCAAATTAAGAACAAGTCAATATAAAAACTTAGGGCAAAAGTATGAACCCTATCTCTCGATCGATAGTTCAACAATGATATAAAATAAAAGCAATGTTCTTTATTGATAATAAAACTTAAAGAATTGTTCACCGGGATTAATCAAAGTTATTGCATCTTCATAGGTTAACTACTACCTTAAACTCAACACAATGGGGTTTAGCTCTCCATAGACATGAAGAACACACAAAACTTCATAGAGGGATTCATCTTAATAAAGGGAATGTCTTCGATTGATGTTGAATTCTCCGTCGAATGTTGTTTTCAGCTCTGGAAAATGAATGCTCTCTGAATTTCGCTCACCAAAGATCTCTCACTTATGAGGATTAGGGCTTCTTTTTATAACAAAGTTTCTTTTTACAAAGCTCCCGCGGCGCGGCACATGTTAGCGAGGCGCGAACTGGGACCTGAAGGTTTGGCGCGTCTCGCCCAGTTTTACTGTGGCTCGGCCTCTGCTCTATCCCACTTCTTTGTGATTTTGCGTCTCCAGTGTCCTTAAGCCTTCATGTTTCCCCGTCCTTACCTTCCAGCCTTAATACCTGCACAAATAACACCCAAAGTGATTCAATTTGCTCTACAATTAGCATTAAACTTCTAGAGTTCAATTCTAACCATAAAATCACTAAAAATCATACAATAAGCTCGACTTCCTATCAAACGGTAGTTATTTTAACACATGAAAATACAAATAATTCACTCCTAACAAACTCTTCCCAACTTAGAGTTTTTTTTGTCCCTAAACAATATTACTCACCTTAGTGAATACAACAACACATACCAACAATCATGCAACAAGTTTTTCAAAGACTTTTTCAAATGGCTCAATTCAGTGATCAAATCAGATACTCTTCCTCTCCCTGCAAACTCAGAACATGCACATGAAACAGATTTTGAAAGGAAATTACCTCCAGAAGTTCAAAACACTACACAATCGCAGTTGAATCAGCACTAATCACTCTCATCAGAAAGTATGATGAATAAAAGAGGGGTTAAACACTCATCCAAACAATTAAATCAACAAGTATTCATATCATACATTCACCGTATTGTTAGCATCAAGTCCTGTGAAATCTGAGAATCGGAAGGTCTTTATAGGGTTGTAATGTGGTTTAGATTCAAAGAAAAGAAGATATTCAAAGGTTGTTCCTATTCTAGGGAAGCATCCTAATCACAACTCATTCCTTTTTCTCTAGGCCATTAACTTTCTTACCCGTTCATCTTTTCCTTCGTAGCTCGATATTTTCTATTCTTTTCTTCAACATTTTCCTTCTTTTTTTTCAACTGGTTAGGTTCCAACATTGTCTTTCTTTTGTTTTTCTTTATTCTCAAGCTACGAATTTCTTTTGTTCTTTGCAAAACACCACCTGTACTTACTCTTCTTTTGATTATGAATCTCCCCAACTTAGAGATCAACCTGTATTCAGATTCAATGAATGCTCCCCTACTTTCTATAAAGGTAAAAGAGAAAACACATCACCAAATTTTATGGTTGATGGTCCTGATCAAAACTTTTTATCGAGATCAAGAACTCACCAGATGCTTTTCTTGGTGCATATTATGATATTTATCTTGACCTCAGTCTCAAAGAATGGTTAACAAAGAATCACACTCTCACAGAAAAAAATAAGATTTAAGATGGAATAAGCTCAAAGAAACTCTCAATTTCAAACAAGTGCCTAAGTCATTTTCACATATTTTCACAAAACGATGCGACAACCGGTTAAGCACAATACAAACATGTCAAAGTAATCGATGGTCTCCTGCATATAGTAAACATTGGAAAGCTTTCCTCACAATGGTTAAGGCTAAGTCGATCCAACAAAAATTGTGTACCATAAAGAACTTCTATTGGTATTTACTAACAACCTAAGTTTCATGCACACACTAAGAGTCAGAGTTCGAAAATCCATACCTGCCTTGTCACTTTTATTGAAAAAGAAAGGGAAAAATTAATTTTTCAAAAATTTCCACTCACTACCACTTTCATGCATGTTGCCCCATTGTTGGCATTCTCATTGTTTCACTCGAGCTTTTCATTATGCTATAGGACTACTCATTCTAAACTGGGGATACAACAAACAAATAATAAACAGAAAATTGAAAAATGCAAAAGAGTAAATTCACCCCCAAACTTGAACTAAACATTGACCTCAATGTTTCAGAACAAGCCCGAGAGGGTTAACTCACGAAGGGTATTGCCATATCAATTGCTTCTTCCTAGCTTTCACCAGAAAGGTCCCCTTATTATTTCCTGAAATAAAAATAAACAAAATAAAACATTAGAAGTGTGGGTTACCTCCCACGAAGTGCCTCGTTTAACGTCACATGGCTCGATGGTTCATGGTTGAATCATCACTCATTGTCTCGTTTTCTTGGTACTTTTCTTATCAATGTGAAGCCCTAAAAGTATTTAATGTTTGCTTGTGTGGTTTCTTCATCCTTAATTCTTACCACTTCAACTCGCGATCTCTCTTCCTTCATTTGTTTTGTCCTCTCCTCAAGAGAGATAACCTCCTTATCCGTTAATT
Organism: Vicia villosa; assembly: GCF_029867415.1. Lineage (NCBI taxonomy): Eukaryota > Viridiplantae > Streptophyta > Magnoliopsida > Fabales > Fabaceae > Vicia > Vicia villosa. The sequence continues at coordinate 260,643 of NW_026705104.1, read as the reverse complement.
TCTTCTTCTGTGAGAACCTATCCTTGATGAATTTGACACATTTTTGCTTTAACTCTAAACCTTCTAAAAATGGGATGGTGATTTGCAAACGGATAAACATTTCCATTGGCCGAAAGTAATGACTCTCATTCCCTTATTTATTAGGAACTTGTAGAGGAAGTAATTCCAATGAGAGTTTATGCTCCTTTGCATTACTACTCTTCTTCAACTCTAAGTCCACCATATTCTCTTTTGAAAAAGTTTCAACTTTTGAAGTTTCTAACTCATTCACGACTTCTTTGATTATATCCTCTTTTTTTGTTCCTTCGACTAACACATCATCTAGTTTTGTAGGAGGTCTTGGATAAGGTAGCTTCATTGAGAGCTCATACTCAACTTCTATATTTTTCTTGATGTTTACATACTCTATATTATCCTTTTCAACAACATCTTCCTTGTCATCAACTTCCTCCTCCACTCTCTTCTTTCCAACATCCTCACCAATCACTTTTACACTCCTTTTAGAAGTAGTATTGCAAGTTTCTACACAAGTCGTAGGGTTTTGAAAAGTTGAGACTTGACTTACGTGTTGCTCGGTTAAGAATTTGGTAAGTTGAACATCTTGAGTTTCCCGATTTTGTTGAATGGCTAAAGAGAATTGCATGAATTGATTCATGGTTTCTTCTAACTCAGAGGGTCCACGTTGATAACCTTGATTATAGTGTGAAAGCCTTTGTTGTTGATATTCATGGTTAGCCATATGATACTCCATCGCATCTTCCGGTGTGCACCATCCAATATCATGAAACTCATTAACTTGAGGTGTGAACTGTGACACACTTTGAAGGAGATACTCCATTTGTTGAGTTAGGATCTCGTTTTGAGCATGAATCGCAACATTTATATTTGGGTCCAACATTCCGACAAACAAAAATATACAAAACTATCCAACAAGTGAAATAACAAGATAAAAAAAATAATAATAAAAAAAATCAAAATTAAAAGACTATTGCAATAACAAAATCTAAAATAAAGTAACTAACTAAAAATCTAAAATAAAGAAACTAAACAAAAAATCTAAAATAAAGTAACTAAACAAAAATCTAAAATTAAGTAACTAAACAAAAAATCTAAAATTAAGTAACTAAACAAAAATTCTAAAATTAAGTAAATAACTAAAAATAATACGACTATTGCAATGCGTGCAATATTGACACCAATCCCCGGCAACGGCGCCAATTTGTTGAAATTATTTTGGGTAAATATTTTATAATATATCGTATCCACAGAGACTGAGTCAATAGTACTGCCGTTCTATAGTCAAATTATAATGAGTGGTAAAAAGAATTGGTTTTGATTATTTAGTCTAAAAGTGCGTATAAGAAAATAATAATTAATTGACTGAAAGCTTAAAGAATGAGTAACAATGGTGATGAATATATTGAGTTCTTGGGTTCATCAACCTATTCGTATGCAAGTGATCAATTAATCCACAAGTGAACCATTATATAAGATATTATCTTCATTCATCCTCAAAACAGATATTATATCTAAGATCAATTTAGAGCCACCTCTACCGGTATGATATTCGATCTCTCAGAATAACTATAAAGATAAAGGGATTTAAACACAATGATTTATGAAAACTTCTTCACAATCCCATCTCTGCAAATTAAGAACAAGTCAATATAAAAACTTAGGGCAAAAGTATGAACCCTATCTCTCGATCGATAGTTCAACAATGATATAAAATAAAAGCAATGTTCTTTATTGATAATAAAACTTAAACAATTGTTCACCGGGATTAATCAAAGTTATTGCATCTTCATAGGTTAACTACTACCTTAAACTCAACACAATGGGGTTTAGCTCTCCATAGACATGGAGAACACACAAAACTTCATAGAGGGATTCATCTTAATCAAGGGAATGTCTTCAATTGATGTTGAATTCTCCATTGAATGTTGTTTTCAGCTCTGGAATATGAATGCTCTCTGAATTTCGCTCACCAAAGATCTCTCACTTATGAGGATTAGGGCTTCTTTTTATAACAAAGTTTCTGTTTACAAAGCTCCCGCGGCGCAACACGGGTTAGCGAGGCGCGAACTGGGACCTGGAGGTTTGGCGCGTCTCGCCCAATTTTGTTGCGGCTCGGCCTCTTCTCTATCCCACTTCTTTGTGATTTTGTGTCTCTAGTGTCCTTACGCCTTCATGTTTCCTCGTCCTTACCTTCCAGCCTTAATACCTGCACAAATAACACCCAAAGTGAATCAATTTGCTCTACAATTAGCATTAAACTTCTAGAGTTCAATTCTAACCATAAAATCACTAGAAATCATACAATAAGCTCGACTTCAGATCAAACGATAGTTATTTTAACACATGAAAATACTAATAATTCACTCCTAACAGAGTGATGGGCATATTTCACTCAAGTTCTCTCTTAGGCTCTAAGCTAGGATTTGGTTTCTAGTTAAAGACTGAGAAAGGGTTCTCTTATGCCACCATTGGTCCTCCAAGACAAAGGCCTTCTCCCATCGTCATCCTCATGTACATCAGTGTTGCATGAAGGTGTTCCACTTCATATTATGACATCGGTCCAATCTCTGTCATATTATGGCTAAAAAGGGGGAGAGAAGTATCATCTGATTTTGCTACTGTCAAAAGAAACAAAGGATTTTGTAGTGACAGTGTAGACTAAAGATGTTATGATGTGGTTCAAGACCTGAAGAACAGAAGAGCCCAATTCTGAGAATGTAAAAAAAACTGTTCTTCTTTGTTGTCTTGAAAGTTGAAGCATTTATGTTTTGTTGCATTTTAATGTATGTATAGTTTTAGCCAAAATAAGCCAAAGGGGGGATTGTTGATGTTTATTGTCTAATTAGCATCTATGTTTTGCTAAAATATAATAGCAGCAAAATATACTACAATGTATAAGTCTTGCAAATATAAAAGAATAAAACCGGTACAAAATCAAGATGTTATATGGAATGTCATGACATCAACTCATGACATCGTGCCTGCATAACTGGAAAGAAGATTCAAGTTGATTCTCAACTGATACAGAATATTCTATGGAATATTATGTAATCCTATGTGGCACAGATTTAAAGGTCAATAGAATCAAGTCAGAATATTGAAGAATCAAATCAGAATATTGAAGATTCAGATAGTTTCTAATTTAGGAAACTTGTGATTGAAGACCTTTCTTTTAGTAGAAGATATCTGCAGATTTGTAACAACCAGTAGTGCTGCGATTTGTAAGCCCAAGTCCAATTGGGAATAGGTTATAAATAGAAACCTTTGTAACCTAGTTTTATATAGAAAAAAAATAGAAAACCGTGTTTAGAAAAGATGTAGTCATTAGGGTTTCTATAGATAGACCACCCAGGCTGTGGGATGGCTGCCATGTCCTTCTCGAAACATGTATGTAAGAGAAGTTATTGTTCTCACTCAAAACCTGTAGGTAAGATTTGAGTATTATGTTCTTGATTGAAGCTATGAAGCAAGATCAAGTTAGTGTTCATTGTTAATTGTTTAAATAGCTGTTGCAGGGTTGTAACAATTAGGTATCACTAGGGAGTGAGCAGAGATTCTCTTGTCTTAAAACTAAGGACACGTTTGGTTATCCTGGTTCGTTTGAATTCAAACTACTCCAATCCACCCTGTTAAGGTGATTTCGCCTCTCTCTTACGGGGTCTTAATCCACTAATCAAAACTTAGATTACAAACACTTAAATAACCGTTTAAGTCTTCTCACGAACAACCAGAATTCGGTTTTCTCAAGGTAACTCTTACGCTATTACAACTTTAATGTGTCTAGAAATTTGCTTCCACTAAGCTTATCACTACCATGATTTGTACACAACTTATAGCACAAAAATATTATATGAAATAAAAGTATGATAGAAATAATAGTTAAAAGCTCTTTGAATTCGTGCGTGTGCAAGTTCCACACTTCTTTCTTGAGTGATGACTCCTTTATATAGAACGAGCTTGGAGATCCGTTGAGAGACCGAAGTTCTTTATTTGGAAGTTGATAATTTTGATTTAAGTCTATTTCCAAAAATAGAGATTCTGTCCAATGAATTTAATTTCCAGCCGTTAGAGAATGTTAAATTGAATATTATACCGTTTATTCTGATCTTCTGATCATTAGAGTATTGAGTGCAGCTTTGGTGCTTGAAGCGCTTTCTGTATTAGAGATTGAGGACTTTCTTGTTAGTCTTTATAACTTTTTGTTCTTATAAACATCCTTTAGAATCTTCTGAACTTCTTGTTCTTGCAAACTTTTCACAACGTCTAGATCTTCTTATTCTTGTAAACCTTTCTCAATGCAGCCTCCTGCTTTTGAGAAATCACTGTCTAGAACATTTTCTTCTTATAAGCTTCTCTCAATGCAGCCTTCTGCTTCTGAGAAATCATTGTTACTTACTTTAGAACTTCTGCAATTTAAACCGTAGGATTAGAGTGCATATTTGTTCTTATCTAGAATTATGTGTTTGTTATCATCAAAAATCTTTCAAAGATGTAGAACCAAACTACGTTCTAACAATCTCCCCATTTCCGATGATGACAAAAAATAATTAATTTTGAATAGTTAAATAATAACGTAAATAAATTAGAGTCCCCCTCTGAGTTAAGCATTTTACTACGAATACCTTCATGTTCTTTTAAAGCAACTAAGTCACATTTTATGTTAAATATAATAGTAAAAAAAATGTTTGAGGCTTAGTCCTGGTGAATGAAGGAGTGAAAAACACTTAGAAAGGGGGGATTGAATAAGTCTAACTCAAAAACATGGAAGATAAAAACAATGAACACAATTATTTTTATCCTGGTTCGTTGTTAACCAAACTACTCCAGTCCACCCCTGACAAGGTGATTTACCTCAACTGAGGATTTAATCCACTAATCCAACTAATTACAATGGTTTTCCACTTAGATACCCTTTAAGTCTTCTAGAGTCTACAGATCACAACTTGATCACTCTAGGAATTCCTTTTACAATTAATGTAAAGATAAATGTTTACAAGAGTATAACTTGCTTCTAATAAAGCTGTAATCACAATTGTGATATTTCTCTTAAGTTCTAATTCTTAACACTCACTAAATATTACAAAGATTTGTGAGGTTGAAGATGAAGTTCTTTTTGCTTTTCAGTTTGACAGCGTATCTGTAAGTTTGCGCAAGAGTGATGTAGCTGCTTCTGAATGGAACTTCTATATATAGGCGCTTGAGAGGAAATGACCATTGGGAGCATTTAATGCTTTGCGTGAATAGTACAACGCTGCATTTAATCTTTCACGCTTTTGTCAACTACCTCGAGCCATGCTTTTGTTGCTTTTACTGACTTTGCCTTTTGTAGCTTCTAACGTTCCTTTTGTTAGTCAGATATTTGATGTTATAGCCTTTTCATCTTGTACTTTCTTCTGGACTCAGAATGTGTTGTATAGACGTTTGAATTTCAGAGTCTCCAGCTTCGGTGCAGAGCATCTTCTGTCTTCTGACTTTGAAGAGCTTTGAGCGTGATAACATCAGAGCTTCAGAGCTTGTACTTCTGACTGCCATCTTCGGATGCTTTTCCAGTTCATGTTCTGATTCTGCAGGACCATCTTCTATTGTCTTGCCAGACCATGTTCTAATAAAGCCATCCAGAACTTGTGGGTCAGTCCTTCTGAACGCTGATTTGTGCATACTCTTTTATACTTTTCCTGAAATGGAAATCGTAAAGGATTAGAGTACCACATTGTCTTATACAAAATTCATACTTAATGTTATCATCAAAACTAAGAATATTGATCAGAACATTTCTTGTTCTAACAATCTCCTCCTTTTTGATGATGACAAAAACATACATAATTGATATTAATTTATATCCAGAATATCAGATGAACAAAGACAATTACACAGATATAGCATAAGCATATAATTTAGAGTGTGTAAATATGTCTCCCCCTAAGATTAACAACACCCCTCTGAAATTAATACTAGAAGAATTTGTAAATAAAAGACTTCCCTGAGTATTTTTCCATTTCAGTTTAGACTTTCACGTTTAACTAGAACTTCAGAACATTCAGAGCTTCTCTTCAGAGCTTCCATTGGACAGCTTCAGAGCTTTGAATTTCTCTTTGTGATCACTTGTATCAGAGCTCTATATCTTCAATCTTCTATGTATCTGAGCTATTAGATCTTGAGACTTCTTGTATTAGAGCTTTTAGGTTTGAACACATCATTTCTTGCTTCTGATCTTGAAGCTTCAGAGCACAAAGCTTGCTTCAATTCTTTAAGAGCTTTAGAATTGCTTTTCCCCATGTATTTGCTTCTCATATTGAGCTTGTCCAGAATATCACATTCCTGCAAAAACTATCAAAGACAGAATACTTGCAATATAATTGTTAGGAATGTTGAGACTTAAGCCCAGCAACTGATATAGTAAATCAATTCAATTATCACGTTTCTCCCCTTTTTTGTCATATCATCAAAAAGTATAAAAGATTCAGATGAAAGAAACAATAGAGTGAAGAAAGAAAAAGATATTTCATTGATAATCAGAAGAAGAGAATACAAAAGCAGATGCAAGCAAACATTTGCAAAAACAAAGAAAAACCAACTAAGACACAAGACAGACTACGACTGGCTAAACTTAGAAGCTAAGGCGGCCAGAAGGTGAAGGAGTTAAAAACACTTAGAAAGGGGGGATTGAATAAGTGTAACTCAAAAACTTTGAAGATAAAAACAATGAACACAATTATTTTTATCCTGGTTCGTTGTTAACCAAACTACTCCAGCCCACCCCTGACAAGGTGATTTACCTCAACTGAGGATTTAATTCATTAATCCAACTAATTACAATGGTTATCCACTTAGAAACACTCTAAGTCTTCTAGAGTATCCTGATCACAACTTGATCACTCTAGGAATCCTCTTACAATCAATGTAAAATAAAGTTTACAAGAGTTCGAATGCTTCTCATAAAGCTGTAATCACAATTGTGATATTTCTCTTAAGTTCTATTCTTAACACTCACTAAATATTAGAAAGAGTTTGTGAGGTTGAAGATGGAGTTCTTTAGCTTTTGAATTTGACAGCATTTCTGTAAGTTTTGCGCAAGTGTTGTATTAGCTTCTGATCAGAACTTCTATATATAGGCGCTTGAGAGGAAATAACCGTTGGGATGCATTTAAAGCTTTGCGTGAATAGTTGATAAGTGCCAAAATGTACTTATTTTGTGTATGTAAATAGTGGCACTTATCGATACTTTGTTAACACCGTTTGAGTAATTCCCCGTTTTATGTATAAATACGTATACTTTGTGAATAGTTGTATTTTCATGTACTTTTATACCATTTGATAGTTTTTCCTTTGTTTTTATAGGTATTCATGCTTATTGGAGCCTTGAGGAATAAAGTGTCAAAGGCACGGCTTCGATTTCGCAGTTTTGGTGCAAGCCCGCTTAGCCACCATCAAGCGGACTTCCAAAGACTCAAAATAAGGATGACCAAAATCATCATTTTGGGTTCCATTCATTCATCATTGGATAGAGTATTGAATAAGCTTTCCAACACTTCGAACCAGGCGCAATCCGGAGTTACGGTTCTCGAGTTATGGCGAAAACAAAATCTGATTTTTAGCAGACTCCGCTAAGCGGAGGGGGGTCTGTTGAGCGGAGCTCCAGCGGAGCAAATCAGCGTCTGGATGCAATTTTGAGTCCGCTGAGCGGAGGGGGTCCGCTAAGCGGACCTGCTAAGACAGCAACTCGTTAAAAGGGGCCAAAATCACATTTTTAGGTCATGGTTTTGGAGAGTTTTTGGTTCCAACTCCATCATTTTCATTCTTAGATTAGGATTAGCTTAGAAAACAACACTGGGTTATGCACTTGGAAGATCGGAGGTGGATTTATCATCAACCGGAGCTGACAACCCGCGAGATGTTTGGTTTATCTTCTCTATTCTCTGTGTATTTCTTTTGTGTTGGGTTTGTTTGTATAGTTACTCGAATCTTATGTATATTTACCGATTATAATGTTATATTTAACTTGCTTTACGAATCTGTGTTGATATTGTTCTGGATTTTTGCTCTGTGCTGAAGATTTGAGTTGCTTTAGAGATAAACTGCTTGAATCTTTATCTAGGATGATATTCTGTTGGTTCTGAACTCTAGAGATAGATTTAGAGCTAGCATTCACTGTTTGTATCTGTTCTTAATGCTTTCGTGTTTGAGCAGCGCGCGAGAGATCGCCTACGCGAGAACACGGATGTTCTCGTGACTTTGTGTTAGAGTTAACCTTAGTTGTGAGATAATCTCGTTTGTGCTCCAGAGATGGACGCTTATGTGAGAGATACGTGATAACATAGATGAGTATCGTAGGTTGAGTATAACGGGTTGGTAAGTGTATGTTTGTGAAGAGTGAATATATTTACATTCCTGATAAGTTATTTCTCTTCTAAGAATGTGTTTATTCTTTTCTTGTCTATATCTTTGTTTACTTTTTTCTCATTCAATCCAAAGTTCGAAATCGTAGAAACTGTTGAATGGCATCTCTCCATCTCTGAGGACGATAAATCCTGGATCAATATTTCCAAATCTTGTTTGTTGCTTGCCCTATACTGCATTCAACAAAATGGCGCCGTTGCCGGGGATGGTTGTGATTGCATCGCAATAGTTTATATGGTCTTTAGCTTTGTATATATCGTATATATTGTATAGTTTCACTTGTATATTTTCACTTGTATATGTTTACTTGTTTACATTCACAAATTTTTCCTTTTTGTATGATAATAGTTGTTTGTGTTCCATACTTGTGCATATGTGTTGGTTTGTGTACATAATTGTATACTTGCGTTTTTTTTATGTTTGTATAATTTTTGTATATATTTGTACCCATAACGTTTGTTGAGTGCTTTGGTTAGGACACTTTCTTTAGGCTTGTGCGGTGAGACGTCACCATGGCATGACAAGAGGAAGCTACTTTCCGAACACCGAAACAATAAAGGCGTCGAGCTAACGACGTAAAACAAGCGCTTGTTGGGAGGCACCCCAACGGTTGTAAAGTTTTGTTTATTTTTATGTTTAAGAGGAATTTAGGTGAAGTGGTGAGTGATTGGAACAACAGATCCTGTTCTGATTTTTCTAGTTTCTGCTATGTCCGCTAAGCGGAGCAGAGCTCGCTAAGCGAGCATAGCAGAATTTTGTTTTTCTGCTCTGTACCAGTGGGGTTCCCATCCCACTTGTTTCACTCTTTTTTTCCCACTTTCACCAAGGCTATTTAGTAGTAGATACTAGTTTTATTTTTCTAATTCTTTTATTGGTTGTTTGTACTCAAATTTTGTTCGGTGATTCGAAGATTTTTGAGGTGATTTTCCAAAGCTTGAGTGTTTCAACTTGCGGATGTATGGTAGAATATTGTTTTTGAAGTTGTATCATTCAAGGTACTCATTTATCGCTTTCTATAGCATAACATGTTTAGGAAACTTTTCATTTGTACAATTACCATACGATTCATTCTTTTGCCTTACTTGCTTGTTGATTAAATCACTTTAGTTCCCAAACCATAAATGTGAGGAAGCTTTCCATTGTTTACATATGCTGGAGGCCACAATCTTTGTTTTAACTGGATTTTATTATGCTTAATCTTTTGTTTATGTTGATTTTATGAAAGCATGAAAAGGATCAAGGCATTTTGATTCATTTTGAGCACAACCACCATAACCAAATAGTCAATTCACCTTGTGAGTGTGTGATCATTTGTTAACCCTTTTGAGCTTTTTTGTCAATGTCCATGTTGTATTTGCTAAATGCTTATCTTTGAGTGTTTAGTTCTCATTTTTGCATGGATGATTGATTCTTTGTTTTCTTGAACCCTCAACCATGATTTTTGGTATGAATTTTTACCTTGCCTTAGAAAGTATGGAGTATTCATATGATGGTGTGGTTGAATTCAAGTTGGGGAGAGAAATTGTTGCTACTTATTTGGTTGTTGCTATGAGGTTGAAAAGAAAGAAAAAAGAAAAAAATGTGAAAAAGAAAGAAAAGAAAAAGAAAGAAAAAAATGTGAAAAAGTTTTGAAAAACAAAAAGAGAAAAGAAGCGAATAATTATAAGTATGGTGTTTTGGTTGTGACAACTTGGAATAAGGAAGAAGTTTCATCGAGATTTTGTTGTTTGAATCTTTGGTGGATTCATCACTCCCTTAGGTTTAGGCAAGTTTTTGTTTCGATTAGCCTTAGGATATATCCCTTGTTTGTTAACAAAGCCACATTACAACCTTGAAAAGTCCTTGTGATTCTTGCTTTTGTATCTTCAATGTGATTTTTAGATGAGTGCATAATTTAATCTTTTGTTTGCAAGATTGTTGGATGAGTGTTAAAAGTCCTTTACCTTTGTGTGTTCTTCATCCATTGATGAATTTTTACTAGGTGTGATTCATGATGTAAGCATGTATTGTGTTAGAATGTTTTGTATGCTTTTTGTGCTTAGGATTCGTTTCGTTTACATGTTGTCGTTGTAGGATAGTGGTAAGTATTTACTTTGTTTATACGTTTTTGTATTAAGCCATACATTTGTTTTTGGTTTTCAAAACTTGTTGATTCACAATTCTTGGGTTTATTACTTTTGATTCTTTGATTTATTTGACATTGTTTGAGGACAAACAAAGTTTCAGGTTGGGGAGAGTTTGATAAGTGCCAAAATGTACTTATTTTGTGTATGTAAATAGTGGCACTTATCGATACTTTTGTTAACACCGTTTGAGTAATTCCCCATTTTATGTATAAATATGTATACTTTGTGAATAGTTGTATTTTCATATACTTTTATACCATTTGATAGTTTTTCCTTTGTTTTTATAGGTATTCATGCTTATTGGAGCCTTGAGGAATAAAGTGTCAAAGGCACGGCTTCGATTTCGCAGTTTTGGTGTAAGCCCGCTTAGCCACCATCAAGCGGACTTCCAAAGACTCAAAATAAGGATGACCAAAATCATCATTTAGGGTTCCATTCACTCATTATTGTATAGAGTATTGAATAAGCTTTCCAACACTTCGAACCGGGTGCAATTCGGAGTTACGGTTCTCGAGTTATGGCGAAAATAAAATCTGATTTTTAGCAGACTCCGCTAAGCGGAGGGGGGTCCGCTGAGCAGAGCTCCAGCGGAGCAAATCAGCGTCTGGATGCAATTTTGAGTCCGCTGAGCGGAGGGGGTCCGCTAAGCGGACCTGCTAAGACAGCAGCTCGTTAAAAGAGGCCAAAATCACATTTTTAGGTCATGGTTTTGGAGAGTTTTTGGTTCCAACTCCATCATTTTCATTCTTAGATTAGGATTAGCTTAGAAAACAACACTGGGTCATGCACTTGGAAGATCGGAGGTGGATTTCTCATCAACCGGAGCTGACAACCCGCGAGATGTTTGGTTTATCTTCTCTATTCTCTGTGTATTTCTTTTGTGTTGGGTTTATTTGTATAGTTACTCGAATCTTATGTATATTTACCGATTATAATGTTATATTTAACTTGCTTTACGAATCTGTGTTGATATTGTTCTGGATTTTTGCTCTGTGCTGAAGATTTGAGTTGCTTTAGAGATAAACTGCTTGAATCTTTATCTAGGATGATATTCTGTTTGTTCTGAACTCTAGAGATAGATTTAGAGCTAGCATTCACTGTTTGTATCTGTTCTTAATGCTTTCGTGTTTGAGCAGCGCGCGAGAGATCGCCGACGCGAGAACACGGATGTTCTCGTGACTTTGTGTTAGAGATATCCTTAGTTGTGAGATAATCTCGTTTGTGCTCCAGAGATGGACGCTTATGTGAGAGATACGTGATAACATAGATGAGTATCGTAGGTTGAGTATAACGGGTTGGTAAGTGTATGTTTGTGAAGAGTGAATATATTTACATTCCTGATAAGTTATTTCTCTTCTAAGAATGTGTTTATTCTTTTCTTGTCTATATCTCTGTTTACTTTTTTCTCATTCAATCCAAAGTTCGAAACCGTAGAAACTGTTGAATGGCATCTCTCCATCTCTGAGGACGATAAATCCTGGATCAATATTTCCAAATCTTGTTTGTTGCTTGCCCTATACTGCATTCAACAATAGTACAACCCTGCATTTAATGTTTCACACTTTTGTCAACTACCTCGAGCCTTGCTTTTGTTGCTTTTACTGATTTTGCCTTTTGTAGCTTCTAACTTTCCTTTTGTCAGTCAGATATTTGACGTTACAGCCTTTCATCTTGTACTTTCTTCTGGACTCATATTTATAGATGACAACGTTTGAATATCAGATTCGTCAGCTTTGGTGCAGAGCATCTTCTGCCTTCTAACTTTGAAGAGCTTTGAGCGTGATACCATCAGAACTTCAGAGCTTGTACTTCTGACTTCCATTCTTCTGATGCTTTCTAGTTCATGTTCAAATTCTGCATGTTCATGTTCTGATTCTGCATGACCATCTTCTGATGTCTTGCCAGAGCATGTTCTGATGGAGCCATCCAGAACTTTCTGAGTCAGTGCTTCTGAGCGCTGATTTGTGCATACTCTTTATATATTTCCTGAAATGGAGAATGTAAAGGATTAGAGATCCACATTGTCTTATACAAAATTCATACATAATATTATCATCAAAACTGAGAATATTGATCAGAACATTTCTTGTTGTAACAGAAAGTTCTTAATCTCAGAAGTGTCTTCAGCTTGCTTCTTGGAGGTTTCTTCTTGGTTCTTCATCCAAGTTCAGAACTCAGCATTGGTGTCATCTTGCTTGTCCAGACGACTAGCTAAAGTAGCTTGATTCTGTTGGAGTTCCTTCAAAGTGTTCAACAGAACAGAGGCAGAAGGACCAACAGAAGAAGCATCAAGGCTATTTTCTAGAACAGGATGAGCAGCATCAGCTTCATCCATTTGAACAGCTACTTGATGTTCCTCGGCAGGAATATCTTCAGCAGATTGTTCTTTAAAGAATGGAATCTCAGGTTCTGGAGGATACTCAACTTCTTGGTAAACCATATCAGGATCCTTTTCCAGGGGATTCTCCCTGAACCAGTTGAATAATAACTGAAAATCTCCAGTCAGAACCTTGTAAGGATGTGGCTTCCAAACAACTATTGCCAGAGGATTTTCTTCTTCCAACTCATCAACAAACGGCTTCTCTTCTAGAGGCTTCCAGTTGGTGATTGGATGATAGTACTTTCCATCATCATACTCCAAAAAGAGTCCAACAGGACCAGGAGCATCAGCCAAACAGTCTTTCTGGAGATCCAGAAATTCAGCCTATATTCCCTTACCAAAAGCTCTCCAGAGCTTTCCAGCAGCTACACGATCCAGCTTGGAGTCATGAGCAACCTTTAGAGCATATAAACCTCTCCGTACCTTATACTTTAATAATTCAAAATGAATATCATAAGAGGGTTTAGGAGGGTTGATTATGAGATGGGTGATAGGAGAGTCTGGGTTAAGAATAAAGTAAGGTTCAGGTTCTCTAGAGAATAAAGTAGAGGTGGTTGAAGAGGATAGAGAGGATGATGAGTCTGCAGTGGAGGTAGATGAAGGATCATTTAATGGTGAGATTGTTGAAGGAATGGAGATGGTTGAATGAGGTTGATTAGTGGAGAATAAGTTTTTAGAAGGAATAGTTGGAAAGATGACATTCAGAGGTTGGGGGTTCAGAGTTGGTTCAGAATGAAGAGGGTGGTTTCTTTTAGAGGTGGTGGAAGAAGATGGAATTTCAGAAGAAGATGGTATATTCTGAGGTGGAAGGTCAGAGGAAGAATGTAAACTAGAGGTGTCTACAATATCTTCTATAAACTTCTGAAGCTGTTCAGAAGTTCTGGGTATTTTCAGGGATTCTGTTGATACTTGTTCAGAATTATTATTATTAGGTACAGAGTCAGAGATAACAATATCTGAAAGTTTCTTTTGCTTCTTAGATTTCTTTGGAGCAGCACCTTCATCAGTAACTTTTCTCTTCAGCTTCTTCTGTTTCTTCTTCTTATTCTTTTTCTTTAACTCATCCAAAGATGGAAGAGTTCTTCCACGAATCCAAGCAGGGTCAACTTCTGACTGGTCTCTTACACAAGATTCTAGATAAAGTTGAACAAATTTTGACAGTTCTTCCTTGAACATCAGAGGGAAGTCAGCAACTGGAATTATCCTTGTCAGAATATCAGGAATCACCTTTGGAGTGGAGATCACCTTCTTAATCAACTGCATTCTTCTTAGAGTGCTAGCAATTAGAGTACTTCCACTAACAACCATCAGATCTTGAATAGAGCCAACTGCTCTTAGAGTATCAATCAGACCACTCTCAGTCATAATGTCTGATATCAACCTTCCCATTGGAATGGTGTTGTTCTTAATCTTGGGATACTTCAGATGTTCAGCTTCTCTAGATTCTTTCACACGTGTCCTCAGATAATTGAATAGAACTTGAGGCAAGTTGATTTTGATACCCTTTCCAATACAATACAGAAGATACTGCTGATCTTGGCTGATATAGGTTGCAAAATTTGTAGGTTTTCTATGATTGAAAGATCCCATAATGATCTTCGCCCAAACTCTGTAATGAGGCTTTAGATCAGTGGTATGAGGAGAGTTTATTCCAGTGGTAAATAACTCTGGATGGAGTACTTCCCAGTTAGTTCTTCCAGGAAGAGAACCAGTTATTCCACCCACATCTTGGAGATTGAATAACTTCCTTATCAGTTTTTCAGTAATGACCACTTCTTTCCCTAACACAAAAGAGATGATGGCATTTAATGTTAGAGTAGCATGATTCCAAAAATCCTTAACCAATAAAGGATAAACCGGTCCAATAAGATGATCAAAGAAGTTTTCCCATCCTTGAACCATCATACTTGTCTTGATGTCGAACTGATGTGCCTGAAGATTTTCAAAATCCACCATGAGTTCACAGAGAACTTCTAGATCTTCATACGGAATCAAACAAGTTTTCAAAGGAGACTGTTGTTGCTGTTGATGTTCTAGTTGATGTTGCTGAGAAGATGAGACCTTGCATTGAGTATTTGTTGAAGAAGCCATTGAAGCACCACTGAGATTTCTAGGTTTCTTTTTAGGGTTTTTGAAAAGGGCGGAGAAGAGGCAAAAATGCATAAACAAAGATGATGAATGCGTGAAAAGAGGGAAAATGAATGAGAGATGTGTAAAATAGCCACAGACGTGAAACAAGATGCAACGAAATTCTGAGAATGAACAGTTACAGAATGCAGAGAATCAATCACATTTAATGCTGAATGACGTTAGGATGTTTGTCTCTTAAGAATGAACACGTGGTCATCATCTGGAATAGCTGGTGACAGCTGTTTTGATCTAACAGAAGTTCTGGATCATACTTAGACATGTAAAACGTTAGCAATAACAGAATCAGAGTATCTAAATGATCAACAAAATTAAAGCATCTGATAAGAAAAATAAATAAGCATTTCAAATATAAACTATATATCAGATCTTCTCAACACATTCATTCTGGGCAAAAATCCATACTAATATTCTTCAGAATGAACTTAAACCTATCTTCAGCAAGAGGTTTTGAAAAGATATCAGCCCACTGATGTTCTGTATCCACAAAGTTTAAAGAAAGAACACCCTTCCGAACATAGTCCCTAATGAAGTGATGTTTAATCTCAATATGGTTATCTTTAGAATGCCAGATAGAATTCTTAGATAAACAAATAGCAGAAGTATTATCACAGAATATAGGAATGTTACTCTCATATATCTGATAGTCTTCTAGCTGACTTTTCAAATAGAGCATCTGTGTACTACATCCATTAGCAGCAACATATTCTGCTTATGTAGTTGAGAGTGAAATGGTAGCTTGCTTCTTGCTGTACCAGGAGATCAGGTGACTACCCAGAAACTGACACCTTCCAAAAGTACTTTTCCTTTCAACTCTATCTCCAACGTAATCAGCATCACAAAATCCTACTAAGTTGTATTCTTTAGATCTTCTGTAGACTAAACCAACATTAGTAGTACCTTTCAGATACCTAAGAATTCTCTTAACAGCTGTTAAGTGAGATTCTCTAGGATCTGATTGGAATCTAGCACACAAGCATATACTGAATAAAATATCAGGCCTAGAAGCAGTAAGATATAGAAGAGATCCTATCATACCTCTGTAGATCTTCTGATCTACCTTCTTGCTTACCTCATACTTACCTAATACACACGTTGGATGCATTGGATTCTTTGCTTCCTTGCTTTCGGACAGATTGAACTTCTTCAGAAGCTCTTTGACGTACTTGGTCTGATGAACAAAAGTTCCTTCAGAAGTTTGATTGATTTGAATGCCTAGGAAGTACTTGAGTTCTCCTATCATGCTCATCTCAAATTCTGCCTGCATAGACTTAGCGAACTCCTTTCCAAGTGTAGCATTAGATGTTCCAAAAATAATATCATCAATATATATTTGACAAATTAAAATATCCTTTTTAAAAGTTTTACAAAAGAGATTTGTATCCACTTTTCCTCTAGTGAAACCATTATCCAGAAGGAAAGAACTTAATCTTTCATACCAAACTCTGGGAGCTTGCTTCAGTCCGTATAATGATTTCTTTAGTTTAAAAACATGTTCTGGAGACTTAGAGTCTTCAAAACCAGGAGGTTGGTGGACATAAACTTCTTCATCTATATAACCATTTAAGAAGGCACTCTTAACATTCATTTGATACAGAGTGATGTTGTTCTGAGTGGCAAAAGAAATTAATAGACGAATAGATTCTAACCTGGCCACTGGTGCAAAGGTTTCTGTATAGTCAATACCTTCTTGCTGACTATAGCCCTGAGCAACCAGTCTTGCTTTGTTTCTGATGACTTCACCTTTCTCGCTCAGCTTGTTTCTGAAGACCCACTTTGTTCCAATGATATTAAATCATTTAGGTCTTGGAACTAGATCCCAAACATCATTCCTTGTAAACTAATTTAGCTCTTCTTGCATGGCAATTATCCAGTCAACATCTTCCACAGATTGATCAACAGAAGTTGGCTCAATCAAAGACACTAGACAAAATTGACATTCTGCATTGTTCTTAAGAAATGCTCTTGTTCTGATGGGATCATCTTTCTTTCCAATGATAACATCTTCTGGATGAGCAGAGTTGATTCTATAAGATCTTTTGAGTGTTGGCTCTTCAGATATTCTAAGATTCTCTAAAGAAGCTGAAACTTGATCTTCTGATACCTCTTTACTCTTGGGTTCTTCATGATCTGAGTTAGATATATCTATATCTGCAAACTTCTCAAACTGCTTTGGCTTTTCAAGACCAAGCTTATCATCAAATCTGATATTGATTGATTCTTCAACTACTAGAGTTTCAGTATTGTATACTTTGTAGCCTTTTGAGCGTTCAGAATATCCAAGTAGAAAACACTTATGAGCTTTAGAATCAAACTTATGCAGATGATCTTTAGTATTCAGAATACAGCAT
Source organism: Vicia villosa (assembly GCF_029867415.1). Lineage (NCBI taxonomy): Eukaryota > Viridiplantae > Streptophyta > Magnoliopsida > Fabales > Fabaceae > Vicia > Vicia villosa. Next base: position 243,223 of record NW_026705104.1, on the reverse strand, counting down.
ACACATCCAAATGGATGGAAATAAGAAATATTGGGCTTTCTGTTCTTCCACAATTCATAAGGAGTCTTATTAATAATAGGTCTTATAGAGATTCTATTATGAATATAGCATGCTATGTTAATTTCTTCTTCCCAGAAATGCTTAGCCATATTGGTTTCATTTATCATTGTTCTGGCCATTTCTTGTAGAGTCCTATTATTTCGTTCTACAACTCCATTTTGCTATGGAGTTTTAGGAAAACAGAAATCATGGGCAATACCATTTTCTTTGACATAAATTTCAAAGAATCTGTTCTCAAATTCACCATCATGATCACTTCTGACCTTTATGATTTTGCATTCCTTCTCAGATTGAATCTGAGTGCAGAAGTCAAAGAACATAGTATGAGACTCATCCTTGTGTTTCAAGAACTTTACCCATGTCCATCTGCTATAGTCGTCTACGATGACTAATCCATATTTCTTCCCTCTGATTGATGCCGTTTTGATTGGGCCAAAAAGATCAACGTGCAAAAGTTCTAGCGGCCTAGAGGAAGAGACAACATTTTTATACTTGAATGCAGGTTTTGAAAACTTCCCTTTCTGACATGCTTCGCAAAGAGCATCTGATTTATATTTCAGATTAGGGAGTCCTCTGACTAGATTAAGTTTGTTAATCTGAGAAATCTTTCACAAACTAGCATGACCTAATCTTCTGTGCCAGACCCACTGCTATTCACTAACAGACATAAGGCAAGTAACCTTTTGATTCTTAAGATCTGAAAGATCAATCTTATAAATGTTTTTCTTTCTCTTGCCTATAAATAGGATTGAGCCATCCTTCTGACTAATAGCTTTACAAGACTTTTGATTAAAGATTATGTCATAACCATTGTCACTTAATTGACTTATGGACAATAAGTTATGAGCTAATCCATCTACTAAAAGAACAGTAGTTATAGAGGGAGAATTACCAATGCATATGGTTCCAGAGCCAATGATTTTGCCCTCCTGGTTCCCTCCAAACTTTACTTCTCTAGCAGATTTAAGTTCCAGATCTTGGAACATAGACCTTCTTCCCGTCATGTGTCGTGAGCACCTATAGTCCAGGTACCATGACATGTTTTCCTTTTTTCTTTTGAGCCTTGAAGGAGATCTGCAACAGGAATTATCTTTTCCTTAGGTACCCACATTCTTTTGGGACCTTTTGGGTTAGTTCTTCTCAAGTTCTGATTGAACTGAGATTTAGCATAAGATTATCTAGAGTGTGTAGCAACATTTTTCTTGGTGTGTGTTATGTGGAAACTGTTAGAGTGAGATGTGTGCTTAATATCAGGAGAATGGCCATACTTGAACTGTTCATACAAAGGTTTGTATTTGATAATCATCTCATCAACAAGTTCAAGTTTGTATGGGGTTTCACCCTCAAAGCCTATGCATATTCTCTTGTTTCCACTTACTCCATATATCATAGAGGCTAGCTGATTTCTGCCTGTACCTCTAGATAAGAACTTTCTAAAGCTTAAAGAATATTCCTTTAGAATATTATTAGAACTTGGAATAGACTTTTCTGAACTAGAAGATGATTCAACATCTTTGGTTAATTTTGAAACTTTTTCCTTAAGTTCAGAATTTTTTATTTCAAGCCTTTTAGTTTCAAATTCAAAGAGCTTTTTAAGCTTTTTGTATTTGATACTAAGTTGACTTTTAACTTCCAGAAGTTCATATAAATTGGAAACAAGGTCTTCTCTAGTAAGTTCAGAAAATACCTCATCAGAGTCTAAATCAGAAGTAAACTCTTCACCAGCGTCAATTGTTGCCATCAATGCTTTGTTGGCCTGCTCATCTTTAGAGTCCGACTCTTGATCAGAAGAGTCTGAGTCATCCCAAGTAGCCATTAAGCCTTTCTTCTTTTCAAATCTTTTCTTGGGCTTTTTCCTCTGAAGCTTTGGACATTCATTTTTATAGTGTCCAGGCTCTTTACATTCATAGCACGTCACCTTCTTTTTGCTTGATCTTCTGTGTTCAGAAGATTCTCCATTCTCAAGTCTTTTGAAGCTCTTGAAGTTCTTGAACTTTCTCTGCTTGCTTTTCCAGAGTTGATTTACTCTTCTGGATATCAGAGACAGTTCATCTTCTTCTTCTTCTGACTGGTCAGATTCTTCTTCTTCAGCCTGAAAAGCGTTAGTGCATTTTTTATTATTAGATTTTAATGCAATGAACTTATCTTTCTTTTGAGGCTCATTTGCATCCAGCTAAATCTCGTGACTCCTTAGGGCACTTATCAGCTCCTCAAGAGACACCTCATTCAAATTCTTGGCAATCTTGAATGCAGTCACCATGGGTCCCCATCTTCTGTGTAAGCTTCTGATGATCTTCTTTACATGATCATCTTTGGTGTAGCCTTTTTCTAGCACTCTCAATCCAGCAGTCAGAGTTTGGAACCTTGAAAACATTGCTTCAATGTTCTCATCTTCCTCTATCTTGAATGCTTCATATTTCTGGATTAGAGCTAGAGCCTTGGTCTCCTTTACTTAAGCATTACCCTCATGAGTCATCTTTAAGGATTCAAAGATATCATGAGCTGTTTCTATGTTTGTTATCTTCTCATACTTAGCATGAGAGATAGCATTTAGCAATATGGTCCTTGACTTGTGATGATTCATGAGTTCTTTCTTTTGGTCATCACTCATAGCTTGTCTTGTAATCTTGACTCCACGAGTGTTTACAGGATGTGTGTAACCATCCAACACTAAGTCCCATAAGTCACCATCTTGACAAAGAAAGTAACTTTCAAGTCTATCCTTCCAATACTCAAAGTTTTCACCATCGAAGACTGGTGGTCTATTGTAACCATTGAAGCTACTGCTTCCATTGTTACCATTGTTGTTTTGATTAGGAGTAGGAGTAGATGAACTTGTTTCAACCATTTTGATTTAGTGTTTTTATCCCTAAATCTTTGTCTAACACGGTTAAGTGCTTCAACCTAGAACCGACGCTCTGATGCCAATTGAAGGAGTGAAAAACACTTAGAAAAGGAGGGGATTGAATAAGTGTAACTCAAAAACATGGAAGATAAAAACAATGAACACAATTATTTTTATCCTGGTTCGTTGTTAACCAAACTACTCCAGTCCACCCCTGACAAGGTGATTTACCTCAACTAAGGATTTAATCCACTAATCCAACTAATTACAATGGTTTTCCACTTAGATACCCTCTAAGTCTTCTAGAGTCTACAGATCATAACTTGATCACTCTAGGAATTCCTTTTACAATCAATGTAAAGATAAATGTTTACAAGAGTATAACTTGCTTCTAATAAAGTGGTAATCACAACTGTGATATCTCTCTTAAGTTCTAATTCTTAACACTCACTAAATATTACAAAGAGTTGTGAGGTTGAAGATGAAGTTCTTTTTGCTTTTCAGTTTGACAGCGTTTCTGTAAGTTTGCGCAAGAGTGTTGTAGCTGCTTTTGAATGGAACATCTATATATAGGCGCTTGAGAGGAAATGATCGTTAGGAGCATTTAATGCTTTGCGTGAATAGTACAACGCTGCATTTAATGTTTCACGCTTTTGTCAACTACCTCGAGCCATGCTTTTGCTGCTTTTACTGACTTTGCCTTTTGTAGCTTCTAACGTTCCTTTTGTCAGTCAGAGATTTGACGTTATAGCCTTTTCATCTTGTATTTTCTTCTGGACTCAGAATGTGTTGTATAGACGTTTGAATTTCAGAGTCTCCAGTTTTGGTGCAGAGCATGGACTCCATGGGTGGTGGCGGAAGAGGCCATGGACTCTGTCATGGAGTTTAACCCTTACGCCAAAGCTAAGACTCCTTCTCATAACTTGTTGGAGGTCCATGTTAATTCTGAGGTAGGTATTTTGCAAGATGATGTCGGCTGTTTTGATGAGGGATTCATTTCCTTTGGGTGCGTGCTTAGGAACAAGGCTGGTCGTGTGGTGTTGGAGGCTTGCAAGCGAGAATAAGTGTCTGCTAACCCTGTGACGACTGAGACTTTATCCATTCGTTGGAGCTTTCAAATTGCTAAGGAGCTTAAGGTGGAAAGGATTTTAGTCCAATTTGATGCACTGTCAGTTGTGGATTGTATAAATTCCTTATCTTTGTTGGCCGATATCGACCATGTGATCCTCGATTGTCAAACTTTGCTTAGGAGTTTCAAATTTGCTTCTGTTGTTTTTTATTAGTAGAGCCTTTAACTGTGATGCTCATTACCTTGTCGGTTTGGGCAAGCGTTTGGGTTTGAGAGCTTGGCTTGGAATGCCTCCGAATTGTAATTATGTTTCTGTTTCCCCTTTGTTGGCCTCTTAATGAAATAGTTTTACTGTAAAAAAAACAAGAAAATGAAAGAAAAAAATATGGTCTTCCGTAGATGCATCTACGGAAGCACCTTAGTTTTAAAATTTATGGTGCTTCCGTAGATGCATCTACGGAAGGCCCTAAAGTTCATCTCTTCCGTAGGTGCATCTACGGAAGGAACTAAAGCTCAGAAACGCAACAATGGCGTAACTCCACTTTTCAGTCACCCAAAAACTCCTTTTTTTTCTTGATCATCCGTAACAAACCTCAAACAGCACCTATCCAATCATTTCTACACCTAAATATCAAATTCTAATTCGATTTCAAAAATACTCAAATATAACTCAAAATTTGAAAATCTTACCGATTAAAATGCTTGCTTGATTTGAACTTGTTAGAGATTTGTAGTTGATGTAGACAATGTAGCCGTACTACGGAGAAAATATTTTAAAGTTTGAAATTTGGGGAAGAGAGTGTTTGAGGGTTGTGAGAGTTTGATAGTGTTTGAAATTAATAGAATGAGGGAGGGAAAAGGTCTGACGCGAGTTATAACAGCAAACCTTTCCGTAAATGCGTCTACGGAAGAGTTCCGTAAATGCAGCTACGAAATAAAACAAAGTTAAACAAAAAAAATGGTGCTTCTAAAAGTGTATCTACGGAAGCACGAGAGCAGTTTAGTCAATTCGATGGTGACGTAAGAAACATGTAACATCCCAAAATTACTTATTTCATTAATTTAATTAAGTTTTAAATTAATTAATTTGAATTAGCATTTTATTGGAATTATGTTGGAAGAAATAATAAAATGTAGTGTTGGGTCATTGGTGGAGTTAGTAATGTTGGGGTGTTAGTGTGAAGGAGCCCATTACTAAATTATGTTATGTTTTCATAAAACAAGAAAATAAGAGGAAATTGAGAAATAGAGGAGGAAAACCTAAGAGGGAGAGAAGAAGAACTCACGGGCAAAAGCTATTTTCGCAACCCTTTGGCAGCCTTCACAAATCATGCCATAACTTTCTGCTCATAACTCCAAATCAGGTAATTCTTGAAGATTCGGATTCTACACGAAATTTCTTTCGATTTGATATACTAATTCGTGTCCGGGAAGTTCTTGATGAGGGAGATAAGCGAGTTTGAAGATTGGAGATTCTTGCTGAATTTGGAGAAAAAGGGCTTACGGGTTTGATGGAGAAGAAGGGGAAAAGTCCAGATTCTTGGCTAAGGTAAGGGGGGACTCTTCCGATTAACCTCTATTATCGGGTTGTAGATGATAGGATTAAGATTTTTATCGTATTGACTCAATAGAGAAGTATGTTCTAGGTTGGGGTTTTGAAATTCAGGTTCAAATTGATAAATTATGTGTAAATGCTTGTTGTGATGTTTGATTATGTTGGATGTGTTGTTGAGGCATGAAATAACATGGAATGATTGTGAATTGATTCTATTTTTCGTGTATGGTCGAAATGATTCAATTTGGGTTGTGTTGGATGGAAATAAGTTGCTGTCAAAAGTGCTTTTTTTGTTGTTACAGGTGATGTAACCGGTTACGGTCGGGCTTGTAACCGGTTACGGCTGTGAAAAATGGGGTTTTTGGGCTGGTTACGAGTTCGTAACCGGTTACGGTGTTGTTCGTAACCGGTTACGGCTGAAACTGTTTTAGAAAATTATTTTCGTAACCAGTTACGCTTTTTCGTAACCCGTTACGGCTGAAGTTTTTTTGAAAAAATCATTTTCGTAACCCGTTACGCCTTTTTGTAACCCGTTATGCTGCAGCTTTTACGAAAAATATTTATTTTCAAAAATTCGTATCTTTTGAACCGTAAATCCGTTTTAGACGCCGTTTTGGACGTTGTTCCTTAAATTAAATGCTCTACCATATGAAATAAATAAAACAACAATAACTTGATTTTATTTTGAAAATTATCATTTTCTCCAAATGTGGTTTATTCTTGTTTTGCATAATTGATGAGGTGCACTGAAATGTTGGTTGCATAATTGATTATGTGCAATGACATGTGTTGTTATAATGTGATTGCTCCTGCTTGTTATGCAAATGGATGTTGTTCATGGTAAATATGTTGTACTTGATACACGATTGTGAGAGGTGCTATTGTTTTGATGATGAGCATGTTATGGTTGATACATGCATTTCATAATTATTATGTGGCTGATCCTTGACGATGGTGGATCAGTGGTAGCTAATTCCCATTGTATGGAATTAGTGAGTGGGTGTCGCCGTATCCTTGACGATGGTGGATCGGTGAGATGGGTTCGTCCCATGATTGGTACCACATGCATGTAGTTGCATTGCATTAGGTGTTTTGATTTATTATAACATGAATGGAAGTTGTCCAATGTTATAATGTTGTGTGTTTGATGTATGTGTGTATAGCCTGAATATATGTCGATGTTGGGTGAATATTATACTGTTGATGTTTTATCGTTTATGAACTGATAACATTGTTTAATTGCGAATGAGACTCACCCTTACTGTTGATTATTTTCCAGGTTAAGGATTAGCGGCTTGTGCTAGGTGAGGATAACTCGTAGAGTTACTTCGTTTAGTTCGGTTGTGTCGGTGTCATGCTCTGGTCTTGTAACACTAGGGGGCTCTTGTGTTTAGAGTTGGATATTAACTCTAGTTTTGGTTTTGTTGTTGAATAACGTTGTTTATGCCTTGAACGTGGTAGATGATGGTTTTGATTATTCAACTAATAAAGTATTCCGCTGTGTTTTAAACATGTTTGCAATTGTTTATGTTCCTCAGAACAGCATGACAGATGTTTTATTTTATATGAGATAATTGTAACACTCTTAATTACATGTTTACTCTGAAAATATTATTTAATTTATTGGGGGTTTAGAAGGGTGTTACAATAGTGGTATCAGAGCAGGTCGGTCCGTCCGGCCAATTGTCGAGTCAGTTGAGTTGCGCGACAGTTGTATATTGTCGGTGTTTTATCCCTTGGTACACGACATGTGAGTGAACCACTGTCGGTACTTATTTGTTTTGTTGCAGGTGTTGGATTGAAACAAGTGGGGGAGAAGCTTCACTTCTCGGTTATGTTTCAGTTGTAAGATTATTGGTTCAGTCGGCTGTTGTTGGCAACAGTGCAAGCGTTGTTGGAGTTTGTTGTTTCCCGAATTGAAGGTGACTTGGAATTAAGACTTGGCTGGTAATTAAGTTGGAGCATCTTGAAGGAGGATGATTAGATTTAATTGATGATAATTGGTAGGAGAGGAAAGTTAGAAAGTTGCAACGTATCAGCTCTGCTGGTGTACTGCGAAGTTGTCAGTTGAGTAGCCTTGCGTCTCGGAAGAGGTTCAGTTGCAAGTTTTCAAAGAGGATTGCCGTCGTGATGTTTCAGAAAACGAACTTCGGTGATGGAATGTGTTGCCCAAGTTATAAGAATGTTTGTAAGTGAAGAGATATGATAAGGAGCTGTTTAGAATGTGATTGATTTGAAGATGATGAGTTTCGGAGTAGAATTTACGCAAGCAGAACGCAGGAAAGTTGCTGAATCGTTATGAAACTTCGAAAATTCATAACTGGAGTTCTGGACATCCAATTTGAGTTCTGTTTGAAGCGACAAAAAGCTAACGAGATGAACCTTGTTATAAAAATGGTTGCAGCAGCTGTAACAAATTTAACTGTGACAGGGTGATGTTGGAAAGAGGTGAAGTTGCGGTTACTTTTGTTCTTAGAACTAAACTTGTTTATTGGTACTGCACGGGATGTCAATGTCAGCGTTGAACGGATTGAAGGAATAATTAAAAGGTTTGTTGAGAAGCAATTTTAGGAATTGAATATACCATTTGAAGAGTTTTGGAGATATCGTTTAGAGTGTCTCTACATGGCGTCGGTGTTGCCTTTTCGGATAACGATTAGAAAATTCATATCTTGAGTTCCGAGTGTCGGAGTAACGTGCCGTTTGAACCTACGAAGAGGAGATATTATGTTATACCTTATAAGAGAGTTATAAATACAGTAGGGTGATCCTATAAAGAGATATTTCAAAGTTGGTTAAGAAAGCGTGAAGCTTGTTGAATAGGAATGGTTACTACCGTGATTGTTTGAAACGAAGTTGAGTAGAACATGTTGTTGATGAATAAGTTGATGAGATGTTCGGTAATAAAGATGATTTGAGTGCCGATGGATTTTAGTCAGAATTGAATTAGTAGTAAAGGTGAGATAAACTTTAGAACGGTTGAAGTCGTATTTGTGAGGCATCACTGATAGGTTTGGGTGGTGTATTGATGCAAGATCAGCAAGTAGTAGCTTATGCGTCGAGACAACTCAGAGTGCATGAAAGGAATTATCCGACTCATGATTTGGAGTTGGCATCCGTGGGTTTGTTTTGAAGTTATGGCGACATTGTTTGTATGGTTCGAAATTCGAAGTGTTTAGTGATCATAAGAGTTTGAAGTATCTCTTCGATCAGAAGGAGCTGAATATGAGGCAGAGGAGGTGGTTAGAATTCCTTAAAGATTATGATTTTGGTTTGAATTACCAACCTGGTAAGGAAAATGTTGTGCTAATGCGTTGCGTAGGAAGTCTTTAAATATGTCGGTGCCAATGGTGGAAGAGTTGGATTTAATGGAACAATTTAGAGATTTGAGTTTGGTATAAGAAGGCACCCCTAATAGTGTTAGATTGGGTATGCTAAAGCTGACTAATGGTATTCTTGACGAGATTAGAGAAGGTCAAAAAGCTGATGTTGAATTGATTGATAAGTTGACTTTGAATTATTCAAGGCAAAGGCGGTGAATTCAGAGTTGACAAGAATGATATACCGAGGTTTGGTGACAGAATTTGTGTTCCTGATGTTGCTGAACTTCGAAAGAATATTCTAGAAGAAGGACACTGTAGTGAATTATTGGGCTATGATGATGTTAATGAGTTTGAGTGCAAACTCAGAAAGGACACTATTATGTAGTAACCACGGTTTATGCTTAAATATCATTGTCGGCTATCTATTGACAAATTGAGGACTTGATCACCCTTAATCTCTTGTTGATAGTAGACGGAATCATATAGATGGGATGATCTTGTTTGTTGCCTTAATGGTATAAGATGTGATGAATACTAAGCCGTGAGAATAATCACTCACCATGTTGTGTGGACTTATGGAAAAGTGAATATGAAAAAGTGCAACATATTGAACGGTGACTTAAGACAGGTAATCGAAGTTGCACAGCGAAAGTGTGATGTGTGTCATACCCCAAAATTTTCCTTCCATATTCCATTTACAATGATTCAAAGTTCAAGATTCAATCCCAAAGCTTTGCTCAAACAATCCCAAGATCCACAGTCAACTGATCCAATCCTAAAGGCCAACTACAATCAAAGCATGATTCAAACCTATGATCATTGGTCAAACATCAAGTATAGAGGTACATAACCATCATTTGATCAAATAATGACCATGATTCCATTAATAGAAACTCAGAGATGAACAAATACAAAAAGGTTCAAATTAGGGTTTCTTAGGAGAAAGTCAACCGAACTTTGACTGGGCATAACTTTCACATGGAACATCAAAAATTCCCCACTCAAAGCCTATTTTGAAGGAAATTGGATTCCCTACAATTTTGCCTCTCACAAGCCAAGGCTAGAAATGATTCATTTGAGAGACACAATGCAAAAGAATATAGGTCATTTTCAGGCATCCTCCAAAAGCAGTTTTTTCCCAAAGAGGATATGATCAAGATAAAAGCTCCAAATGAAAAATATATTCCAAAGTGGCTTATAGAGGACCTCTCGAGGTTTCCAAAAAGTATTAGAACTCCCTCATAGCTTAAAAATTGAGTGACATATGATTGATCAAAGTTGGGTGATTTTTGGAGGCAAAATGTGAAAAAAGAAGGTTCAAATTGAGAAACTTTGCAAATGGGCCTATGGTTTTTTGATGCAATCTTGGTCCACAAGTCACTAGCATGCCCAAAACAAAAGCCACGAAATTTAATATATTATTTGATTTAATATAAATTTTTATGTCATTTTAATGATTTAATTAAGGAAAAAATCAAATATTATGTAAAAATATTCACATAAGCTAATTCCAATCAACATTAATGGCAAAATATATCTAATTTTCGTGCATAAATCAAATGGAGAAGATTGATACAATATTTGCCAAATATGGTAACTTATGAATCAAGAATAAAGTGAATTTTCTCAAACATGGCAAAGTTGGATTTAGTGATCATTGGGCTTCAAGTTTTAACCTAATTTCATTCCCTATAAGTATCTGGAGCTATGCACACGAATAAGGGGACGAAAAAAGGGAAAGAGAGGCATACTTGCAAGAACAAGAAAATCACCAAAGAGCTTGAATTCGGTTTTCGAGTTTTAAGAGGTTTCAACAAGAACTAAAGGTTGCAAAAGACTCCTTGAAGGATTCTGAACGTGTCTGGATCAATACGCTTCATCAGCACCCCCATATTTTCCTCCATTAAGTCAAAGTAAGTCGCTTCAAATCCTTGATTGATTGGCATGATACACGCATATTCATGATGTTTTGTTTGTATGTTTGGCTATGTTTCATTGTTGTGAATGTTTCTGGGCCGGTTAATTAAGTTTTCAGGCATTGTATCGTGATTCGCCATTGGTAGCCGAGTGAATGTTTTAGGGTTTAAATTGGGGGTTCTTTGTAGAGGCAAAATTAGGGTAAGATAATAGTGTGGTTAGATTCGTATGGTAAAAACAAGTAGATCTAGGGGGTCGCGCCTGATTTATACAAACATATGCTTTGTTCGTTATTTTTGTGTTCTTGTTTTTGCTACGGAAAATTCGCAGCTAAGTTGTAGCGGAATCTGCAGAGGTTTACTGGTCTGGGGAGGAAGATGATAACGTGTCCCAGTCTGGTTGGCTATTTTGAATTTACGCGCGCGTTTGAGTTCACTGCAGGGTTATTCTATTTTATTCATTGATCGCGTGTTACAAACGCATTGTCAGCGCAGCTGAGTTGGTTAAAGGGTACGTTTGGGAGTGGAGGGTCACAGGTTCGAACCCTCCCTCCAACATATTATTTTTCTGAAATTTCTAACACTGGATCCTGTGTGTGCACCATCATAGGACGCATCATAAGCCTTACAGATCTGACCTTTAATCCTCCACTAAGCTAGATCTGACGCCCCTGGTCAACTCTCCATAATATGCACCTCAAATCCCACCACATAAAATTATAGCCTAATTAACTAAATAATTTCTAATTAACATATTTGTTTTAATTAATTCTTTTTTATATAGTTAAATGTTTAATAATTATTTATTTTTATAAATAAATTAGTACATGATAATAATATTAAAAATGTCAATTTGTTGTTCGTTCCGATTAAATCGATTAATCGCTATGGTCAACAATAATTTTAATTAAAATGTATTTAATTAAAATACAATTAATTTCTATTTGATTAAATGGTTTCGACTATCTTATTAGTCGCGATGATTAATCTTTCTATTTTCCTTATTCTAATTCGCTATTCTTTTTAATCGAATCAATCGATTACGAGGGGTAACGATACAAACTAATTATTCATAAAATTATTAAAAAAATACCTTAATTCATTATTAGTGATAATCGAATCAATCGATTAAAATTGGTAGTGATGCAATTTCAATCTTTTAACTATGGCGATCGAATCTATTGATCGTTGCGGTTAATAGTGCTAAATCAAAACAGGGTTGTACGCCCAAATCCTAAAACACTTCCCAAATCTAAAACATTCAAAAACACTTCGAATCAAACTACGGATTTTTATCCTTATCCAAAACTACGATAGGCCATTCAAAAAGCCTTCAAACCATTCAAATCTAATTCTAAGGCGTACAACCCTTCCCCGAACTACGTTGACTCTGATTCTCCCTAAGGAGATACGTAGGCACTTGGCAACAAGGCGAGTCCCCTATTCCAAACTCTAATCATGTTCAATATAATTAGCCTTTAACTCTTATTACTCTCTGTCACCTTTCTTTGTAAACCTTGCCATAAACCTTTATCTTTAAATGTTAGCCTTTAGGAAAGGGTTGAGGGTGCCTAACACCTTCCCTCGACCTGAATATAGTATCTTACCCTGATCTCTTAATTGCATAGGTTTCCTATTCACCTTGGTAGGTGGCGACTCTAAAAGTCTAAATATTTAGGGCAGGTTGCTACAATGTGGAGTTGTGTTATGAGTACTACTCATAGGCAATGAGGAATTAATATGTCTGGAGCCTACGTAGAGAACATGTATTGATCTATATGTTGGATTTAGGATCTAGTGGATGTAAGAATGTTGTACGGGAGAATTAGAACCCTTTTGAATAATTGTCGAGTTGATGAATATGTTATTGTGGTTGTATGTAGTTAACGAGTATGTATTCGGCGAAGTTAAGACGATGAGTTGATAATATATGATGCCATAATAATTTGTGCTATTGTAAGGCGTTATTGTAGATTTCCAGATATAATGAGGAATTATACCCTATGAAGGACGAAGTTGATTTAACTCTTAGAGAAGAATGGAACTCAGTTGAGCTATTTTGTAAGCAATGGTATATTAAGGTGGATGAATGTGATTATAACTACTTGTGTGTACTCGTTCCGATGGTTGGAATGTTTTAATAGATGTGGTAACTCAGGAATTTGTTTTGAGTGCGTGTAAGTATGGCTAAGTGGTAGATTAGTGCTATGAATGGTAAAGGAGGATTTTAAATGAATTTGCAAAGAGAGTCGGAATTGGGTAAAACTAAGAAATCTAATTGGTGATGATGATCGTAATGAGTAATCAGAATAGTGCAGCAAAAGCGGAATGTAATGTGTTGGATAACTGCTGGTGTGACTTAAGAGGAGTGAGATGGTTGAAATCCAATGATATAGGAATATTATTATTGAGTTTCTTAAAGGGAGCAGTTGGTGAAAAGTGTAAGTATTATTTTATCGCTCAGATGGAAAAGCGTGTCTAAGGTTGGCATGTTCGGTAGATGGAATCCATCACTGCAGTGTTGATCAGGTGTGATCATACCATGGATTGTGTGATTATATTATTCAATTATTGGGCATATTGTATGTGTTGTATCTCGATGTTCTATTATTGTTAACCTTTTGGAGATATAAAGAGTGGTATACTTTGGGGTGGTCGAATGCGACTTAAGAGTTGAGATTGGATGCATGAGACATACTTTCTGTTGGATATGTTAGATGAATTTTGAGGATCGACTAGGGAAATGTTGCCTGAGAGCTGGAGAGTCAGATGAAGGACTCCTATCCGGAAATTTTCACTTGAGGTATGTTTTCGAGGACGAAAACTCTTTTAGTGGGGGAGAGTTGTAACATCCCGAAATTCCTTATTTAATTAATTTAATTAAGTTTTAAATTAATTAATTTGAATTAGCATTTTATTGGAATTATGTTGGAAGAAATAATAAAATATAGTGTTGGGCCATTGGTGGAGTTAGTAATGTGGGGGTGTTAGTGTGAAGGAGCCCATTACTAAATTATGTTTTGTTTTCATAAAACAAGAAAATAAGAGGAAATTGAGAAATAGAGGAGGAAAACCTAAGAGGGAGAGAAGAAGAACTCATGGGCAAAAGCTATTTTCGCAACCCTTTGGCAGCCTTCACAAATCATGCCATAACTTTCTGCTCATAACTCTAAATCAGGTAATTCTTTAAGATTCGGATTCTACACGAAATTTCCTTCGATTTGATATACTAATTCGTGTCCGAGAAGTTCTTGATGAGGGAGATAAGCGAGTTTGAAGATTGGAGATTCTTGCTGAATTTGGAGAAAAAGGGCTTACGGGTTTGATGGAGAAGAAGGGGAAAAGTCCATATTCTTGGCTAAGGTAAGGGGGGACTCTTCCGATTAACCTCTATTATCGGGTTGTAGATGATAGGATTAAGATTTGTATCGTATTGACTCAATAGAGAAGTATGTTCTAGGTTGGGGTTTTGACATTCAGGTTCAAATTGATAAATTATGTGTAAATGCTTGTTGTGATGTTTGATTATGTTGGATGTGTTGTTGAGGCATGAAATAACATGGAATGATTGTCAATTGATTATGTTTTTTCGTGTATGGTCGAAATGATTCGATTTGGGTTATGTTGGATAGAAATAAGTTGTTGTCAAAAGTGCTTTTTTTGCTGTTACAGGTGATGTAACCGGTTACGGTCGGGCTTGTAACCGGTTACGGCTGTGAAAAATGGGGTTTTTGGGCTGGTTACGAGTTCGTAACCAGTTACGGTGTTGTTCGTAACCGGTTACGGTGTTGTTCGTAACCGGTTACGGCTGAAACTGTTTTAGAAAATTATTTTCGTAACCCGTTACGCCTTTTCGTAACCCGTTACGGCTGAAGTTTTTTTGAAAAAATCATTTTCATAACCCGTTACGCCTTTTCGTAACCCGTTACGCTGCAGCTTTTACGAAAAATATTTATTTTCAAAAATTCGTATCTTTTGAACCGTAAATCCGTTTTAGACGCCGTTTTGGACGTTGTTCCTTAAATTGAATGCTCTACCATATGAAATAAATAAAACAACAATAACTTGATTTTATTTTGAAAAGTATCGTTTTCTCCAAATGTGGTTTATTCTTGTTTTGCATAATTGATGAGGTGCAATGAAATGTTGGTTGCATAATTGAATATGTGCAATGACGTGTGTTGTTATAATGTGATTGCTCTTGCTTGTTATGCAAATGGATGTTGTTCATGGTAAATATGTTGTACTTGATACACGATTGTGAGAGGTGTTATTGTTTTGATGATGAGCATGTTATGGTTGATACATGCATTTCATAATCATCATGTGGCTGATCCTTGACGATGGTGGATCAGTGGTAGCTAATTCCCATTGTGTGGAATTAGTGAGTGGGTGTCGCCGTATCCTTGACGATGGTGGATCAGTGAGATGGGTTTGTCCCATGATTGGTACCACATGCATGTAGTTGCATTGCATTAGGTGTTTTGATTTATTATAACATGAATGGAAGTTGTCCAATGTTATAATGTTGTGGGTTTGATGTATGTGTGTATAGCCTGAATATATGTCGATGTTGGGTGAATATTATACTGTTTATGTTTTATCGTTTATGAACTGATAACATTGTTTAATTGCGAATGAGAGTCACCCTTACTGTTGATTATTTTTCAGATTAAGGATTAGCGGCTTGTGCTGGGTGAGGATAACTCGTAGAGTTACTCCGTTTAGTTCGGTTGTGTCGGTGTCATGCTCTGGTCTTGTAACACTAGGGGGCTCTTGTGTTTAGAGTTGGATGATAACTCTAGTTTTGGTTTTGTTGTTGAATAACGTTGTTTATGCCTTGAACGTGGTAGATGATGGTTTTGATTATTCAACTAATAAAGTATTCCGCTGTGTTTTAAACATGTTTGCAATTGTTTATGTTCCTCAGAACAGCATGACAGATGTTTTATTTTATATGAGATAATTGTAACACTCTTAATTACATGTTTACTCTGAAAATATTATTTAATTTATTGGGGGTTTAGAAGGGTGTTACAATAGTGGTATTAGAGCAGGTCGGTCCGTCCGGCCAATTGTCGAGTCAGTTGAGTTGCGCGACAGTTGTATATTGTCAGTGTTTTATCCCTTGGTACACGACATGTGAGTGAACCACTGTCGGTACTTATTTGTTTTGTTGCAGGTGTTGGATTGAAACAAGTGGGGGAGAAGTTTCACTTCTCGGTTATGTTTCAGTTGTAAGATTATTGGTTCAGTAGGCTGTTGTTGGCAACAGTGCAAGCGTTGTTGGAGTTTGTTGTTTCCCGAATTGAAGGTGACTTGGAATTAAGACTTGGCTGGTAATTAAGTTGGAGCATCTTGAAGGAGGATGATTAGATTTAATTGATGATTATTGGTAGGAGAGGAAAGTTAGAAAGTTGCAATGTATCAGCTCTGCTGGTATACTGCGAAGTTGTCAGTTGAGTAGCCTTGCGTCTCGGAAGAGGTTCAGTTGCAAGTTTTCAAAGAGGATTGTCGTCGTGATGTTTTAGAAAACAAACTTCGGTGATGGAATGTGTTGCCCAAGTTATAAGAATGTTTGGAAGTGAAGAGATATGATAAGGAGCTGTTTAGAATGTGATTGATTTGAAGATGATGAGTTTCGGAGTGGAATTTCCGCAAGCAGAACGCATGAAAGTTGCTGAATCGTTATGAAACTTCGAAAATTCATTACTGGAGTTCTGGACATCCAATTTGAGTTCTGTTTGAAGCGACAAAAAGCTAACAAGATGAACCTTGTTATAAAAATGGTTGCAGCAGCTGTAACAAATTTAACTGTGACAGGGTGATGTTGGAAAGAGGTGAAGTTGCAGTTACTTTTGTTCTTAGAACTAAACTTGTTTATTGGTACTACACGGGATGTCAGTGTCAGCGTTGAACGGATTGAAGGAATAATTAAAAGGTTTGTTGAGAAGCAATTTTAGGAATTGAATATACCATTTGAAGAGTTTTGGAGATATCGTTTAGAGTGTCTCTACATGGCGTCGGTGTTGCCTTTTCGGATAACGATTAGAAAATCATATCTTGAGTTCCGAGTGTCGGATTAACGTGCCGTTTGAACCTACGAAGAGCAGATATTATGTTATACCTTATATGAGAGTTATAAATACAGTGGGGTGATCCTATAAAGAGATATTTCAAAGTTGGTTAAGAAAGCGTGAAGCTTGTTGAATAGGAATGGTTACTGCCGTGATTGTTTGAAACGAAGTTGAGTAGAACATGTTGTTGATGAATAAGTTGATGAGATGTTCGGTAATAAAGATGATTTGAGTGCCGATGGATTTTAGTCAGAATTGAATTAGTAGTAAAGGTGAGATAAACTTTAGATCAGTTGAAGTCGTATTTGTGAGCCATCACTGATAGGTTTGGGTGGTGTATTGATGCAAGATCAGCAAGTAGTATCTTATGTGTCGAGACAACTCAAAGTGCATGAAAGGAATTATCCGACTCATGATTTGGAGTTGGCATCCATGGGTTTGTTTTGAAGTTATGGCGACATTGTTTGTATGGTTCGAAATTCGAAGTGTTTAGTGATCATAAGAGTTTGAAGTATCTCTTCGATCAGAAGGAGCTGAATATGAGGCAGAGGAGGTGGTTAGAATTCCTTAAAGATTATGATTTTGGTTTGAATTACCAACCTGGTAAGGAAAATGTTGTGCTAATGCGTTGCGTAGGAAGTCTTTAAATATGTCGGTGCCAATGGTGGAAGAGTTGGATTTAATGGAACAATTTAGAGATTTGAGTTTGGTATAAGAAGGCACCCCTAATAGTGTTAGATTGGGTATGCTAAAGCTGACTAATGGTATTCTTGACGAGATTAGAGAAGGTCAAAAAGCTGATGTTGAATTGACCTATAAGTTGACTTTGAATTATTCAAGGCAAAGGCGGTGAATTCAAAGTTGACAAGAATGATATACTGAGGTTTGGTGACAAAATTTGTGTTCCTGATGTTGCTGAACTTCGAAAGAATATTCTAGAAGAAGGACACTATAGTGAATTATTGGGCTATGATGATGTTAATGAGTTTGAGTGCAAACTCAGAAAGGACACTATTATGTAGTAACCACAGTTTATGCTTAAATATGATTGTCGGCTATCTATTGACAAATTGAGGACTTGATCACCCTTAATCTCTTGTTGATAGTAGACGGAATCATATAGATGGGATGAGCTTGTTTGTTGCCTTAATGGTATAAGATATGATGAATACTAAGCCGTGAGAATAATCACTCACCATGTTGTGTGGACTTATGGAAAAGTGAATATGAAAAAGTGCAACATATTGAACGGTGACTTAAGACAGGTAATCGGAGTTGCACAGCGAAAGTGTGATGTGGAGTGGTGTTATGAGTACTACTCATAGGCAATGAGGAATTAATATGTCTGGAGCCTACGTAGAGAACATGTATTGATCTATATGTTGGATTTAGGATCTAGTGGATGTAAGAATGTTGTACCGGAGAATTAGAACCCTTTTGAATAATTGCTGAGTTGATGAATATGTTATTATGGTTGTATGTAGTTAACGAGTATGTATTCGGCGAAGTTAAGATAATGAGTCGATAATATGTGATGCCTAAGGAGATACGTAGGCACTTGGCAACAAGGCGAGTCCCCTCTTCCAAACTCTAATCATGTTCAATATAATTAGCCTTTAACTCTTATTACTCTCTGTTACCTTTCTTTGTAAACCTTGCCATAAACCTTTATCTTTAAATGTTAGCCTTTAGGAAAGGGTTGAGGGTGCCTAACACCTTCCCTCGACCTGAATATAGTATCTTACCCTGATCTCTTAATTGCATAGGTTTCCTATTCACCTTGGTAGAATAGGTGGCGACTCTAAAAGTCTAAATTTTTAGGGCAGGTTGCTACAATGTGGAGTTGTGTTATGAGTACTACTCATAGGCAATGAGGAATTAATATGTCTGGAGCCTACGTAGAGAACATGTATTGATCTATATGTTGGATTTAGGATCTAGTGGATGTAAGAATGTTGTACGGGAGAATTAGAACCCTTTTGAATAATTGTCGAGTTGTTGAATATGTTATTGTGGTTGTATGTAGTTAACGAGTATGTATTCGGCGAAGTTAAGACGATGAGTTGATAATATATGATGCCATAATAATTTGTGCTATTGTAAGGCGTTATTGTAGATTTCCAGATATAATGAGGAATTATACTCTATGAAGGACGAAGTTGATTTAACTCTTAGAGAAGAATGGAACTCAGTTGAGCTATTTTGTAAGCAATGGTATATTAAGGTGGATGAATGTGATTATAACTACTTGTGTATACTCGTTCCGATGGTTGGAATGTTTTAATAGATGTGGTAACTCATGAATTTGTTTTGAGTGCGTGTAAGTATGGCTAAGTGGTAGATTAGTGCTATGAATGGTAAAGGAGGATTTTAAATGAATTTGCAAAGAGAGTCGGAATTGGGTAAAACTAAGAAATCTAATTGGTGATGATGATCGTAATGAGTAATCAGAATAGTGCAGCAAAAGCGGAATGTAATGTGTTGGATAACTGCTGGTGTGACTTAAGAGGAGTGAGATGGTTGAAATCCAATGATATAGGAATATTATTATTGAGTTTCTTAAAGGGAGCAGTTGGTGAAAAGTGTAAGTATTATTTTATCGCTCAGATGGAAAAGCGTGTCTAAGGTTGGCATGTTCGGTAGATGGAATCCATCACTGCAGTGTTGATCAGGTGTGATCATACCATGGATTGTGTGACTATATTATTCAATTATTGGGCACATTGTATGTGTTGTATCTCGATGTTCTATTATTGTTAACCTTTTGGAGATATAAAGAGTGGTATACTTTGGGGTGGTCGAATGCGACTTAAGAGTTGAGATTGGATGCATGAGACATACTTTCTGTTGGATATGTTAGATGAATTTTGAGGATCGACTAGGGAAATGTTGCCTGAGAGCTGGAGAGTCAGATGAAGGACTCCTATCCGGAAATTTTCACTTGAGGTATGTTTTCGAGGACGAAAACTCTTTTAGTGGGGGAGAGTTGTAACATCCCAAAATTCCTTATTTAATTAATTTAATTAAGTTTTAAATTAATTAATTTGAATTAGCATTTTATTGGAATTATGTTGGAAGAAATAATAAAATATAGTGTTGGGCCATTGGTGGAGTTAGTAATGTGGGGGTGTTAGTGTGAAGGAGCCCATTACTAAATTATGTTTTGTTTTCATAAAACAAGAAAATAAGAGGAAATTGAGAAATAGAGGAGGAAAACCTAAGAGGGAGAGAAGAAGAACTCATGGGCAAAAGCTATTTTCGCAACCCTTTGGCAGCCTTCACAAATCATGCCATAACTTTCTGCTCATAACTCCAAATCTGGTAATTCTTGAAGATTCGGATTCTACACGAAATTTCCTTCGATTTGATATACTAATTCGTGTCCGGGAAGTTCTTGATGAGGGAGATAAGCGAGTTTGAAGATTGGAGATTCTTGCTGAATTTGGAGAAAAAGGGCTTACGGGTTTGATGGAGAAGAAGGGGAAAAGTCCATATTCTTGGCTAAGGTAAGGGGGGACTCTTCCGATTAACCTCTATTATCGGGTTGTAGATGATAGGATTAAGATTTGTATCGTATTGACTCAATAGAGAAGTATGTTCTAGGTTGGGGTTTTGACATTCAGGTTCAAATTGATAAATTATGTGTAAATGCTTGTTGTGATGTTTGATTATGTTGGATGTGTTGTTGAGGCATGAAATAACATGGAATGATTGTGAATTGATTCTGTTTTTCGTGTATGGTCAAAATGATTCGATTTGGGTTGTGTTGGATGGAAATAAGTTGCTGTCAAAAGTGCTTTTTTTGCTGTTACAGGTGATATAACCGGTTACGGTCGGGCTTGTAACCGGTTACGGCTGTGAAAAATGGGGTTTTTGGGCTGGTTACGAGTTCGTAACCGGTTACGGTGTTGTTCGTAACCGGTTACGGCTGAAACTGTTTTAGAAAATTATTTTCGTAACCCGTTACGCTTTTTCGTAACCCGTTACGCTTTTTCGTAACCCGTTACGGCTGAAGTTTTTTTGAAAACATCATTTTCGTAACCCGTTACGCCTTTTCGTAACCCGTTACGCTGCAGCTTTTACGAAAAATATTTATTTTCAAAAATTCATATCTTTTGAACCGTAAATCCGTTTTAGACGCCGTTTTGGACGTTGTTCCTTAAAGTGAATGCTCTACCATATGAAATAAATAAAACAACAATAACTTGATTTTATTTTGAAAAGTATCGTTTTCTCCAAATGTGGTTTATTCTTGTTTTGCATAATTGATGAGGTGCAATGAATTGTTGGTTGCATAATTGAATTTGTGCAATGACGTGTGTTGTTATAATGTGATTGCTCATGCTTGTTATGCAAATGGATGTTGTTCATGGTAAATATGATTATCATGTGTTTCGATGAATGATGACGTAAATGCTCTGTTGTTGTAGGGTTGATTTGTTGTACTTGATACACGATTGTAAGAGGTGCTATTGTTGTTGCATTGTGTGGTGGATGTTATATCTGTTATGATGTTGTGGTTGTAATTGGTGTTTATTATACATATATTGTCGATGTAAAATATGTATTCTATTTGGTTGGGAATAACAATACTATGTGTGTGGCTATTAATTACTATATAGGTTGATGATTATGACATTGGTTGGTCTATGTGGATGATGAGCATGTAATGGTTGTTACATGCATTTCATAATCATTATGTGGCTGATCCTTGACGATGGTGGATCAGTGGTTGCTAATTCCCATTGTGTGAAATTAGTGAGTGGGTGTCGCCTTATCCTTGACGATGGTGGATCAGTGAGATGGGTTCGTCCCATGATTGGTACCACATGCATGTAGTTGCATTGCATTAGGTGTTTTGATTTATTATAACATGAATGGAAGTTGTCCAATGTTATAATGTTGTGTGTTTGATGTTTGTGTGTATAGCCTGAATATATGTCGATGTTGGGTGAATATTATACTGTTGATGTTTTATCATTTATGAACTGATAACATTGTTTAATTGCGAATGAGACTCACCCTTACTGTTGATTATTTTTCAGATTAAGGATTAGCGGCTTGTGCTGGGTGAGGATAACTCGTAGAGTTACTTCGTTCGGTTGTGTCGGTGTCATGCACTGGTCTTGTAACACTGGGAGCTCTTGTGTTTAGAGTTGGATGATAACTCTAGTTTTGGTTTTGTTGTTGAATAACGTTGTTTATGCCTTGAACGTGGTAGATGATGGTTTTGATTATTCAACTAATAAAGTATTCTGCTGTGTTTTAAACTTGTTTGCAATTGTTTATGTTCCTCAGAACAACATGACAAATGTTTTATTTTATATGAGATAATTGTAACACTCTTAATTACATGTTTACTCTAAAAATATTATTTAATTTATTGGGGGTTTAGAAGGGTACTACAAAACATATGGGATAAGAGAAATTGTCACAAAAGTATATATTAAAAAAAAGAAAAAATTAATTTAATGCACATTTTTGAATGGATACAAATTAAGATTACTCTAAATTTATTTCCAAGCCAAATAAATATATATATATATATATATATATATATATATATATATATATATATATATATATATATATATATATATATATATATATATATATATATATATATATATATATATATATATAAAGGAATTGATTCCGAAACAGTAATAAAAAGAAAGCAGGTCGGCGAATAAATCTGGGAAAACAGTTGCACTAATTGTTGAGAGACAATTTAGAGAATATAGAGCTATAGATTGGACTTGGAATCCTAAAAACATACACATATCTAGATGGTATATAAAAATTAAACCCAATTGAGAATATCGCAGACATAAACTTTGTGATTCTATCCCGAAACAACTATTGAGAAGGAAAAAAAGAAAGGACAGTAATCTTAAAACGTGTCATGAAATTACTCGTACAAATTAGCCTGGAGAGAATATACAAAAGTTCTTCTTGGATGGATGGCTATCATGTTGATAGTGGACAGTGGAGGTTCATTCTATAAGTCCGATATGATTGATCATGATGAAAAAAGCAAGAACATATAGCAACCGCTGGTCTCGCCATTTCTTAAGAAAGTTGTGGAGTTTTATTCAAGTTTCTTACTTTTGGTTTAATTTAGCCTAAAATATTGATTAATTTAGCATTATTTTTTATAGTATTTCACTTTGTTTAAATAGTTGAATTTACTAAATGGTTATTTAATACACGGATGTATTGTGTTAGACTTAACTTTGGTCAAGCTTTTCATGTTATTATAACATGACATTTCTTCTGTATATGTTTGTTGACCTATATTTCTCTTTCGTAAGCATAAACGAGAAATTTTTCTGTTTGAATCCTAAATTTTCCGCTTGATTCCCAAATGATCATCTGATGACGCTTAGGTGCATGTTATATTTCATGATAGAGCTAAGTACGTCTTTCTGGTTGTCACAACGATTCTTCTCATACGGAGTTTTACGACCATGTCATTTAAATAGATTTTAAACTTTTGCCCTATTCGGTTCGAAAACATCACATCCATCAATATGTAGGAAACACCTACATTCTTGATTCCAAATGGCATCACCTTGTAGTTGTAGTTACAGGTGTTTGTCATCAAGTTGTTTTGAACGCGTCTAAATGATTCATCTTGATTTGGTTGTAAGCTGAATAGGCGTCCATGAAGCTCAACATCTTTTAGTCCGAGGAACAATCAACTAATCTATGTATGTTGGGTAGATGGTAGGGATCTTTGAAGCATGTCAAGTTGAGGTCGGTGAAGTTTACACACATTCTCCATTTCCCCGATTTATATCCTGACTATCATGATGTAATAAGTTGAACAAGTTACTTGATTTTGCAGATAAATCTCACATCCGTCAGCTTTTTTATTTCTTCATTGGTAACTATCATTTTTTCTTCACCCGTCTTTCATTTATGTGGTATAATCAGTTTGGTGGAGACATCTAGGGCAAGAGGATGACACACTAGATTAGCTTTTATCTCCGACACGTTTTAGGGGTTATAGCCGAATAGATCTATTTTCTTCTAGAGTAGGGATACAAGCTCCTTTTTTCATCATTGAATAGGGAGGTTCCCAACTTTGTGGTGTGAAAACTATGATTGCCCGCTTCTTTATTTACATAATTCTATACCCATGCCACCTTCTCCACCATTAAGTTCATTGTTTTTTTGGCGTGGGACTCATTAAAGTGCCAGACCTTAAGTACCTTTTGGAAAGCTCTTACGAACATCTTCTAGTTGGTGGTTGATCATCTTAATGTCAACCCCATTGAATCTCGCAAAGTATTCTCTTAGTGACTCCGAGTGTCCTTGATGCACACTTAATAAATGGTTGCTGACAGCTTGTAGTGTTTGCTCGCTAAGAATAGTTGGACCAGCTTCTTAGAAAGCTCTTGGTAGCCAGTCACGGAAAACCTGGGAAGGCTCATGTACAATCGCGATACCACCTCCTTTAATGTCTCGGAAAGAATCTTTATCTTTTATAATTTTATTGGACCCCTTATTGCCATCTATGTTAATGGTAGTAACATGCTCGCGCGGGTGGCTCTTTGCGCCGAACTTCACCAATGAAGTCCCAGTGATGTTGTCTCGAATCGGGGAGCTCTAAATGAAGTCCATTTGTGCCCTAAAAAATAGAGGTGGGTCTCACCTCTACGCCTTCATGTTCACCTTAATCTCCCTATTGTTGTTGAATGTCTTGAATGTTAGCTTGCATAGTTTGATTGTGGTGATACAATTCCTCCATGGAGGCCTGTATCTCCACCAGGATAACTTGGTCTCCATTACTAGATGTAACTCTAATGGACACCATCATGGAACGACAATTAGGTTAATCGAGGGTTTTCTTTCGAAATATAGTGCAGTTTATGTGAGTTTTATCGAATCTCACGATGGGCGCCAACTAAACCAGCGTTGAGTATAGTTGCCATTATCCTATATGCGATAAGGTGCACAAGAGGAATTTATGTACTAATATGTAAAAAGTGTGATCAATCTGAACTAACAACTGAGTTAGGTACTTATAGATATGGTCTTCCTCATAGGAGGCGAGCTCTATTGCTTATAAATATGGCCATACGTCACATGACCTTGACGCAGTAGTGGGAGTGAATAAGATGACTCACCCCTTTAATATAGGAGCTACGGTTAATCCATAAGACTTGAGATATTTTTTATTATGGATTAATAGAGTTTTGTTAGTTAACTTAGAAATTGTCTTTACACATTATCCTTGTATGAGGTATGACATAGTAAAATGTTACGAGCTCGCTTGCGTGTCTACCCTATGAACTCGTCTCTCCTTATTTTAAGTATTGCTTGAGTTATTAACGAGTTGGAGAGTTAATAAACCAAAGAAAATATGAAATTAATCTTTGATGGGTTTGCTTTATGGTATTAAAATCCACTTACTATTTATCCACACCAACATATGAAATTAAACATGGATTGTATGGTTCACGCTCTAATTATAGCAATTTTATATATGGACATAAGTAATGGAATACTCCAAAATTATTCTAGCATAATAGTTTCCCTTTCTTTGTTTCTGTACCACCATTATGCATCATCCAATCAATGTGATAATGGGAGTAGATCTTCCTGGTGATGGGAATAATGTTGCGTTAAAGAGTCCTTTATCACAAAAGTAACATTTGTTGGCAGCGAATATCTACCTTTTATTTTATCCCTACGCTTTTCTCCACTCTTAGTCAATCATACATTACATTCTATCTCTCTTTCTGTTTGAATAATTTAATTTGAGAAAAAATTGATAAGCTTCCCCAAAAGAAATCGGAAAGTGAAGATGACGTAGTATTATGTTTAATTCTCTTTCGGTATAAAGTCACAAATTCTGATAAAATACGAATTTGAATTAACCGAATGACAAAGGATATATAGGGTTATGTACATTGATAGGCAGCTTAGTTTAGTTTATTAGGTTAAATGTAAGAAAGCAACATTATTGGTTAGTATGTATATTAACAATATTATCATCACCCGCCAAGTATTTGGATCATATACGGGTGCATATGGACGATGGTGCTTCAGTAAGTTGTAGGGTCACTTTAAATTAGAGAGTTACGAACTAAGATGATTTTATTGAGCATGTAAGTGAATAGTCTATTATAAAGCAAGTCAAATGAAATTTCGGAACATATGGCGGACGCATAACGAGTCGATCTGTTGGACTTAACCGTTGTTTGTGTTGCGACTGATGGATCGGGTCGCTCAACCCGATATGGGATATAGGATTTATCTCATTTATCCCATGTGGCTTACGTGGTGTTCGAGGAATAAGAATCTAAAAAAATATCAGTTAATGAAGAAAACTGTCTCCCTTATGATTTTAGGGAGAATGAATTTCCTTTACTTCATGTTTCTGATCATGAAACTAGGGAAACCACTTCTGGCTTTCTAGCCCGAGTCCAAGGAGTCTTCTATATTATCCCGATTCCAGAATTTCGAGGATCATCTACTAATTTAAGAGAGAAAAACACATATTTCTCGCAATCCCTACGTGAGTTGGTTCTTTCTATCAACTATTGTACTGTAGCCAATACATTTGGGCCCCACCATGAATCCTGGTAAATATGACATGAGCTACACTCGCCTTCAATTCGTAAGTCGCCTCAGTCATCTTCCTTAACATGGTGACAAGATGAGGCACTATAACATCTACCAAATTGGGTACATCCATTCACACCATTGTAAGGGGTTTTCTAGAGGTGGAGAGTTCATCTCCTCTCGTAGAAAATATACGCGACAATTCTTGGCGGTAGAAGGTTCACTCGCCAGTTCCAAGCCAAACTCTAGAATGGAATCAAAACCAGAGATTACTTTCTCTGAAAAAGATGTTGCTAAAATCCATCCTCCCAACAATGACATCATGGTCATAAGAGTGTAATATGACAATAAGGACATAAAGCGGGTAAAGTTTGAACCGAGGAGCTCAGTAGACGTCCTTTTCGAGGATGAATTCGAGGGCCTCTGGTTGGATACACATGACCTTCAGACGTTCCAAGTTTTGCTAGTCAAAATCTCTAACGAGCAAGTACAGATGAAAGACTACATAACTCTCAAGACGGTGTCAAGGATGAACGAGAACGCAAAAATGATCAACAATAGGTATCTCATGGTAGGCGCCTTTCTTCGTACAACAACAGCATAGGAAGAACTGCCTTCAACCTTTTAGGAGCCTTCCTATTAACCTTGTACCTAAGTAATAAATAATTCACTACCTAATGAGCGGGTTGGAATAGTCCAAGGTGGTTAAGATACCGCCCAGGAGTGTTACCAGGGAAGCCTCGGGATACGGAGGGAAGATATGGCCTCAACCGCTTTCCTAGAACCAAGTGCCCAGAGAATTAATTTTGTGAATTTAAATCCTAGGATGGAGCACGCTAAACAAAGATTGACGCCCATGAAAGATCCAAATAAGGTCTATATTGGGCCCCAAAATTTTCAAAACACCAAGTTGGGCACTTCATTGACCAAATTTGAAGAAGAAGAACTAGTCGCCTTTCTGAGGAGGAACTTAATTTTTTTGCTCGGGCTCTCACATACATGCAATGTATAAACACCAGAGTGGTTTTTCACCACCTCCTCATTGGTTCCACTATGAAACTTGTGGCACCGAGAAAACACAA
Organism: Vicia villosa; assembly: GCF_029867415.1. NCBI lineage: Eukaryota > Viridiplantae > Streptophyta > Magnoliopsida > Fabales > Fabaceae > Vicia > Vicia villosa. The sequence goes on along the minus strand of NW_026705104.1, from coordinate 215,720 downwards.
AGTTGGTAAAGTAGAAGTGTTCGGCGATCGATGAAGAGGTTAGGAAGTTAAGGGACACATGCTTCATAATTGAAGTCAAGTATTTGACTTGGTTGTTTAACATGGTCCTAGTTCAGAAGTCGTCAAATAAATAGTGGAAGTGCATCGATTTTACTAATTTGATCATATTGTGCCATATATATATATTACCCACTGCCCAAAATTGATAGCTTGATTGATGGGTACTCAGGTTATAAGACTTTGAGCTTCATGGACGTTTATTTCAGTTATAACCAAATAAAAATGGATCATTTTAATGTTCCTAAGACACTATATTACTATAATGTCATGCCATTAATATTGAATAAAGAAGACACTTCTTATTAACAGTTGATGGATGCGGTATTCTTAGACCAAATTTTGGATCTATCTGCTAGCAGGTATTGTCAAGATAATCCAAGGTGGTGAAGCTTGTTGATAACAAATCTTTAAGTCAACTGAGTAGTTGTTTACTATTGATGATGACAACAGCTGATATCAAATGATATCTAGTGAAGTCCTTATTTGGTGAAGATAGCTCAAGTGGTAAAAAAATGCTTAGGATGGTTTATTAAGCTATCCTCTATAATCAAGAAATCCTCTTGAAGAAGTTATTGTAGATCAATTCATCTCTTTAAAGTCAACATTTTGGTCAAATGACATTCAAGTGAAGACTTTTGTTTCAAGGTTCACTAGTGGTTTACCCTCTCAACTCTAGGATGACGGTGATTAACAAGATGATATCTCAAGCCTGATTAAAAAGATTTAAGGCTCTTGTATGATGCTAAAATGAAATGTAATGATGCCCAGACTTAAAGATTCGGAATTATGAAAGAGAGAAAGTGTGAAAGCTCGTATGGTCATGTCCCTCTAAGTGATTATACACTCACAAAATATTTGAGTATCCTTTCATATTGTATATAAATCACATGAAAATGCTTGTATGGCCTAGCCAACTGATTAGGGGAGTGTTTGATTGACTGAATGTCTTTTTCCAACTAAATAATCAGTTATACCTATAAACAAATATATTATTTTAACTAGGTTGCGTCTAAAATTGATTGATACAATCTCTTAATGATTGGTAATGGATAAATATCAAAACCTATCATTTGCAGCCTTAACAATCGACTAATAGGGGTTAATAATCAATTGGCTTAATCGATTATGACATTGATTTCGCCCATAGATTGTTTCCAAATTTAAACCACAAATTTGCCTATAAATAGAGAGCTTTTCTATCACCTCTCACATCTAGAAAATGAGCTTTGATCTCACTGTCACGTTTCTCATCATTTTCACTAAATCTCTCATTTTCTCACCCATATTTAGCTATAGTGCTTTAAGAGTATTCTTGAGTCCATGGTTGTCAAACTCGCGGGTAGACTCGTAAACTCGTACGAGTTTACGAGTCTAAGAAGAATAAACGAGTAGACTCGCACATAGAATCATTTTTTGATAGACTCGAGTAAACTGGGGTAGACTCGCACAAACTCGTATAGACTCGCGAGTCTATCATGAGTTTACGAGTCTATAAGTTTCTTTTTAATTTTGTTTTTAAACCAATAAAGGTCCAAATTCCCCCAAAAAAATTATTTTTTATTTTTTAAAATCCTGATTTTGTTTTGGTTGTACAAGAATTAGAAAGCCTTTCTCTCTCTCTCTCTCTCTCTCTCTCTCTCTCTCTCTCTCTCCTAGTCTCTAGTATGAGATTTCTATGGAGATATGACTCCAGAATTAAAGAGGTTTGCAATTCATGTCCAAAGCTTAACTTGTAGCTCCTCTGGTTGTGAATGGAATTGGGGTAATTGTTATTTGTCTGTTCATAAACTTTATTTTTTTTTAGAAACATTGAGTTGACTTAATATTTACTTTGCAAGTTCATTCAAAGAGAAGAAATATGTTGCATGAAAAAGATAATAATTTGGTTTATGCCATATGCAATTTGAAGTTGAAAAGTAGAAAAGGAAAATTAAAGAGTGTTGTTCTTTCATATTAAGATATTCATTCAGATAATGAATGGATAACAGAATATCCTGATGAAGAAAACGTGCAAACTGCAGTTATTATTGAGCAAGATGATGTTATTGTTAATAATGTTGTGTAAGCTGGTGTTGTTGTTATTAATGTTATGCAGGGGTGGGATGACAATGTTGAGTTAGGTGGAAGTGGAACTTGAAGCAATCTAACAATGGTTAATGATGAAGTTGATTAATCTGGGATATAGTTTGACGATGATACTCAAGATACCGATGAAGAAGATGGTGATGATATTGGTGGTGATGATTTCACGGGAACTTTTGATGATTGAAATCATTAGCATATTTGTTTTATAATTTTTTTTTTGCTTTATGTAGTAGCCAATTAAGATATTAGTACTTTAAGTCCTTAACTACACACTGTGCTATTTTATTTGTTTTATTTTTGAGTTTTTTTGCTAAGAAATTTGTTATAGAGTATGAAATTTAAATTTTAATGTTAATTGGTGTTCTATTATATATATTTGTGCCATATATGAGGTATTTACAAGTGTAAAAATTTAAGAGTGTGTCATATATGTGTCACTTACAGGTTTTGAAAGTCATTTTTGATTTTCCATAGACTCGTACGAGTTTGCGAGTCGAGTCTACGAGTCGAGTCTATGGACCCTTTACGAGTCTGAGTAGACTCGCGAGTTTGACAACCTTGCTTGAGTCTAAGTCAGGATCATTATTTTGGTTGAGAGCTTAATTGTAATTTACCAAAATTGTATCAATTAAAATAACTTGTTTGGTTTAGGGGATTGTCATGGAAATCTCTATTTGGTTCGTAAGTTTTTCCAAGAAGAAAAATTCTCTTTTGGTTTGTGAAGATCATCCATTAAAATCCCCACAACGGTTCTTGAGCTCAGACCAGTTTAAAGCCCCATTAGTTTGATACTAGCATGTGTTTATCTCACTTGGTTCCTGAGTTTATCTTGATGTAAAATCCTAGTTGATTTGAGATTAGCCTGTGTAAAATCTCAACTCAGTTTATGGTTAGCCTTTGTAAAAACCTAATTGTATTCAGAGGATAACCAACTTAAAACTCCATTTTGATTTGAGATCAACCCATGGAAAATCTCTGTTAGGTTTAAAGGGTAACCACTCTAAACCTTATTCTCTTTTTGGCTGGAAGTTAGACTTAAAACTTCATTTTCTTTGTTAATAAGGTTCTTGGACATATCCTTCTAAAATATCTCATGTTAATTGGATACTCTCGAGAAAATTATTAGGGATATGAGTATGCCAATTAAGGATGAATTTGTATAAATCTGTCTTGTTTCTCTCTATCCCTTATCTATTTACATTATTGCTTTGGTTTTCAGCTACTTATTTACTCATTTGATTTTAAAATATTTTCAAACTCTGTTATTCCAAATGATTTTTCTTACTACCAATTTTTTTCAAATCTCCACAATTTTCCCTCTCCTCTTGTGTATGGATTTACATCTCCAACAAATGGAATTAGAGCTTAACTCTTATTTAAAGACTAATCATGTCAGAAGGAAGATGACTTCTAACACTTTTTCTCACAAGAGGACTTTCCTAAACATACCTTCACTACTTAATAGTGACATTTTTTATTTGTGAAAAGCTAGAATTATTTTAAATTTATTTTTGCAATGTTACTACTTCTCTAACAATATATAATCAAGATTATACATAAATAATTGAATAATGGGAAACAAGTTACGCCATTACCTCTTTTTCGTTGGGAAAACCAATTGTCTTAAATTTTTTCTAGAAGACACAACATTTCTATGCATAAGCCGTTGCGCCCTCTATAAAAGATCTACAGCTTCTGGTGCTAGAAAATCAAAAGTGTCAAAGGCAATTGATGTAAAAGCATGTGGCTTGTTGGAACACGCATTTTCATGCTTGGACATTTTACTTGAAGCATGTTGAAGCTAGAATCAAAATTTCCATTCAAAGTAGTAATCTTGAATAATGGGAAACAATAATCAATGGTTCATTTATCTTTACTCACTATGTTAATGGTGAAGTAATAGATAAACCTGATCCTTTTTGAACTGAAGAAGACAATAAAGAGTTTGAATATCATTTTAAAGCTAAATTTTTTTGGTTGTGTTTAAGTGAAAATCAATTTCTTGATGTCCTTAAGTGTAGTTTTTCTAAGGAAATATAGGACACTCTTGAAATGATATATGGATTATCTCCAAGTATCACACAAGGCAAAAATTTAAAACACCATATGAATGAGAATGTTATTTTTCACATATGGTGTTCAACAATTAGAAATCTTGGAATCCATGTTAGAACTTTCGTCGCTGACAAATATTTAAGAGTTAAGAATTGGAATAAAAAACCTGGTCCAATCCTTAAATAAAATGATGGAAATGTTTATATTTTTTAGGAAAATCTAAGAAGGAAGAAATCATCGAAAAACTTAATGAGTTGATTCAACCATTAAAGATGAAGGAATGAGTCAAAAAATCATATAAGGGATTTTAAGGATGCTTCTTAAAATTCATGATGATCTATGATGATAATTTAAACTCTTAGTAGGTTTAGATGATAGAATTTGTAATAGATTTATCAGCTCAATGCTTACCCCAACTCTTATATCGGATGAATGGAAGAAAAGGATTTAGGATAATATGTTTTTCCGTTCCCTCGAAAGGGAGAGTTTTCTCAATCCTTCTTGGGATTTAAGGTGGTACACTTTTTAAGAGGTTGAAAAATAAAAGAAAAACACCGATTAACCCTCTAAATAAGTGGTTTATAAATTGAAATTTTTTTTAAATTTTTTTAATCTATATCAATTTTAAGCATTTTTGGAGAAAGGGTGCAATCTAAATGAAAATGGGATGTCAAAAGCAGTTTGCCAAAGCTAACTCTCAACCTAAGTCTCAAAAGATCGAGAAGAGTGAAAATATGGAAGATGATTTATTAGTCTAATCGATTAGAGCTTGCATGCATTTCAAATTTCAAAGTAAATCACATTGTATGTTCACCTTAAAGATGACCAAATAAGAGAAATAATGAAGAACACTCAAAATATTTAGATTTATCATCAAGAGTTGATTAGACCATCAAAATAATCGATTATCACGTATGTTTTAAATTTTTTTCTTCCAATCTTTTTAAGGCAAAATCTTCAAGGATTTTGTGGCATTTTTACATGCCTAAACATTCAAAAGCAACACTATAAATAGGTATTCCCATTTCCTTCTCTTGCATCATCTCTTTCTTTCTTTCCCTTGTGCCTTCTCTATTCTTTCTTTTCTTTGTGTGTGTGAGAATACTATTTTTCTGATGACTTCTCATTTCAAGAATAAGAAGGGAAATTCTTTCAAGAATACGCAAATAGGGTGGTTTTAGACGTTCATACCTTGGATGCTAAAATATTTCAAGAATGTGAATTATTCTCTAGCTAGGCTCTTGAAGAATCAAACTTAAATGTGTTCATTTTCAACCCTCTAGGAGAAATGTACCATTCCTTAGTCAAGATGTTCTACTTAAATCTATACTTCACCGATGGGATTATCCATTCCGAAGTTAGAAAGCACAAGATATCTCTACCTTAGGAGGAATTTGCTGAAGATTTGGATCAACCCCATGATGGATCTCGTTTTAAAATAGATGAACCAGAAGAAGGTGATAAATACATGTATAAGAGTGTTGCTTTCTCCTTTCTAATAGATCCAAATTCTGGTATTTCTTCTCTTTTCATTGTAGGCTAAATTCACCCGAATATTCATCTCGTTAATTATGTGACAAGCTATATAATCTTTCCAAGGAAGAGCAACTTAAGTCACTTAACCACATCTGATGTTGCCACAACATGGTTACTTGCCAACAAATATTAGAAAAATTTGGAAACTGTAGTGATCCAAAACATGTTTGGATGTAAACGGAAAGGAATATGTATACCATGTGGTGATTATATCACAAATATCTTGAAAATTGTTAGGTTCAACTTTGAAGGAGAAGTATCAGTGCATGATGTACCAAAAATAGGATAGGCAACATTAGGGTTAATGTAGTAATAAATTTTGAATGAGGAGATATTTCAAAAGGCTCCCAAAGGAAATAAAATGTGTATGGAACAACATGTATATCCTTAGCAAGAAGCTTTTAGGAATCTAGAAGATTTTTACGATGATATCCCCGAAAAACCTTTGTTAAATACATACTCAATGAATTCATAAAGAGACTAAAGCAGACTGATAAAAAGATCAACTTATTGGCCCATCAAATTTCCCAAGAATTAGGGAATATACCTCAATGTTTTTCACTGATGATGATAAGGATACTGAATAATAGTTTCACCTATGTGTTGAATTTTAGAAATTAAATATGTTTAAATTTATGCATTTTCCCACTTTTCGTACTATCATATTATCTTTTAATAATGTAATGTTTTTCTCTTTGTTAATAAATCATTTTGAACTATGTGAATTATGTGCTTGCGTGTCTATAATTACCGTCTAACATCTTTTTCTCACCTTTTTTACTATGCCAAAGGGTGGATTATACTCTCAGGGGGTACAATATACTCTCTAATCATGTGAGGGAGATCTTAACTACTCCAAAATTTATTTGTTTCTTTTCTATTTTACCACCTCATTGGGAGATGTGTTATCATCATCAAAAAGGAGGAGAATATGGATCTATGTGCTTGTGTGTATTGTCAACATGATCCAAGGTGGTGAAGTTTGTTGATAGAAAAACTGCAAGTCAATTGATTAACTCTTTAGCCTTTACGATAACAAAACTTGCTATCAAAGAATATATAATGAAGTCCTTATCTAGTGAAGATAGCTCAACTGGTCAAAGATGCTCAAGATGGTTTATCAAGACATCCTCTTGGAGACATTATTGTAGATTAAGTCACCTCTTTGAAGTCAACATTATGGTCAAACGAAATTCAAATGAAGACTTTTGTTTCAAGGTTCACTGGTGCTTTAACCTCTCAACTCTCAAATGACGGTGATTAACACTATGATATCTTAAGCTTCATTAAGAAGTTTCAAGGATCTTGTATGATGCTAAACTCAAAGATAATGATGCCAATACTTGAAACTTTAGAATTATGAAAGAGAGGAAGTGTGAAATCTTGCTTGGTCGTGTTGGTCTGAGTTATCAATGTCTTGTAAAGACGCGAGGGAATTTTTGGAAATACTATGGCCAAGTCACACACACACACTAATAACCTTTGTTAAGCCTATCATATTTTATTTAAACCACCTGACAATGTTTTTATGGCCTAGCCAACTAATTAGGGGAGTTTCTAATTGAATGGAAGACTTTTTCAAACTGAGTAATCGATTAGACCTAATAACCTCATCGATTATTTTCACTAGGTTGAGTCTAAAATCGATTTGGATAGTTTGTTAATGATTGGTAGTGGCTAAATATCAAAACCTTCCATTTGAAGTGAACCTTGACAAAATTTAGGTGATTATTGTATTTGACCCCTCTACCGCCAAGAATGTTTAGCAAATGACAAGGCGCATGGCCACCCTATCTAGTTTTCTATCATGTGGACGTGAAAAACCCATTTCACTTCTTTTCCCCTATAAAAAATAAGGAGAAGTTTTAGTGGACTAAGGAATGCGAGGAGGCATTTGCAACATTGAAAATATTTTTTGTTAGACCGCTTATACTAGCACACCTTGAAACACGAACACCCATATACTTATATTTATTAGTCATCGATAGAACGATGACCTTCATATTTGTCTAAGAGAAAATCAAGGTTGAGCATTCAGTCTACTTCGTGAGCAAAGTATTCAAAGGCCCAGAGGCAAGGTATTGGAAAATTGAGAGACTAGCATTAGTGATCATGATTACTACAAGGAAATTCAGACCATACTTCCATGACATTGTGTGATGGTGAAGACTAAATATCCAATACTTCAAATCCTGAAAAAGTTGGATCTAGCTGGTAAATGGTTAGTTGAGTTATTCGGGTATGATATCCATTTTGTGCCTACAGAAAGTATAATATTCGTGGTGGTGGCAAATTTATTGTGAAGTTTAGCCCACCTTTTGACAAGGAGGTTCATACATATCGATCCTGAAGGAAAATTGCAATCTAAAACGCAACTAAAATTAAAATTTTCCTTTAGTGATCCTTTCAAATGGGCATGATTAGTGATAGAAACGGTCACCTCTTGCGGCGATTGAAACCTTTGCTGCCGAATCGAAGGAGTGATCACGAGTGTTGATGAAAAATAACGCCTCTACTCAGTCCACACGAACAGATCCCTTCGGTCTTAGTGCTAGCTGATCCGAATGAAGGCTTTGAGTGAGAGAGAAGAAAATACATCTAGTATTTCTCAGACCGAATTTTCATCAAGTGAAATGCTTTAGCACAAGGATTCTATTTATAGAACCACTTATGTGGGCTACAAGTGAAAAGCCCAATTAAGCCCATTTAAGACGTATATCACTTAAACGCGTGGTACCTTACCACATTCCAAATTCACTTAAGTACACCGTACCTTACAGTGTTCCTTATTTACTCCATCTGTCATCAAGCTGTCCTTATGTGTGTGACCCTGTAGGTTTTCGCGACGTTGGCAATTATATTAAATCACACATTTAACATAATAAACAGTGAGTGGTATCTAGAAACACATCACTCCTACCTAAGTCACGAAAATGTCATGTGATCTGACAAAAAACCTTTCTGTGATAATGCTTGTGTGTATAATTACCCCTTTGTCCTTATGTCTATATTGAACACAAGGCATAGACCGTGTCACCCTTGTTCAGTTCAATACTGGGCCCTCAGAAATTTATCCTGTTATGATGGATGGGCAAATTCCATCTAGGTCACTCATGTCCCTTAACATGCTTTGTGAAGTACCCATCAACTGTCTTTATGGTCATCCAGTTACAGACAACATTTGATCAGCAATAAAGCACTTGACTCTACATCTAGGATCCATAGTGGTTTCAGGTCGAAGGGTGGTATACACCACTTATCACCATGAGAATAACTTATGACACTTTGCATAACATTTTATGTAGTATTCTCATATCGGGTCAATCCAATATAAATATTACTCCTAATATTTATACCTATGTCAAGACTTGATAACTCCTTATCCATGATCTATGAGATGTGATCATCAATTTATCTTCATAATAGCTTTGATGCTTTAATGTTATCCCGCTTCACAATAAAGCTCGACTATGGATGCTTTAAGAATAGTGTTCTTATGTTTAATGGGATCTAAAGATTAAGACACACTTAATATTTCATTATACAGACTAATTATTCTAGGGACTTTATTATTTTGAAAAAAACAAAAATAAATAAATGCCTTTTATTATTTAATAAATAATTCGATACAAGTACCAAAGGTATTATCCTATAGGGATTACACCAACAGATACTATTAGTGGATGGATCCTTGAATTTAAAAGGGATTGGAACTAAAGTAGTGCTAGCGGGCTTAGACGAACACCACTTAGAACAATCTCTAAGGTCTGAGTTCAAAGCCATCAATAATCAAGATAAGTATGAAACCTTCATCGTTGGTATGAAACTTACCATAGAGATGGGTCCTTCGAATCTTAGAGCCAAGAGCGACTCACACTTGTTCCTAAATAAGGTCAATAGAGAATATTAGGCGCATAAAGCCTAACTGATCAAATCTCTTTTAAATTTACGAGAATTATATAATCGTTTCAAATTCTTCTAGGTAATATATCTGGTCAGGGTACATAACTTTCGAGCATATCTCCTCTCAAAGATTGCTAGCACTGAGAAACCCGATCACATTCGAAGTTTGTGTAAAAAGGCTTGGTCGCCCCCGGTATTGAAGTAGAAGACCATCAAATTCTCCTGACCCATTACCTTTAGATGACGCTTATAATGTGTTACTTGAAGATAGATATACTACCTTTATATTCAGAGGAGGAGAAGAAGATCCAACAGCTCGTAAAGAAATATATTATGATCTCCTAAAAACTCTATAAAATGGGAAGGACATCCCCATGTTAAGATGTCTAGTGGAGGATAAGACAGACTTTGTCCTCTTAGAACTCCACCAAGGAACGTGCGACAGTCACATTAGCGGGAAATCTCTCTCTCACAATCTGTTGAGGATGGGATATTATTGGCCAACCCTGATGAAATATATGGTAGATTTTGTCATAACTACGAAAAATTCCATATACATTCAAATCTATATAACACGTTAGCCGATACTCTTAAATATATCACATCGCAATGATCATTTTAATCATGGGCCTGGATATCCTTGGTCCTTTACCTTTAGCTCCAAAGCAACTAAAATTCTTAATCATCAGGGTAGACTACTTTACAAAGTTGATAGCGGCGGAGGTCGTCTCCAAAGTAACAAGAGAGAGGTTTCATCATTTTTATAGGAAACAAAATTATATATTGGTTTGGCCTACCCAGAGTCGTAATCTCAGATAAAGGTACATAATTTTCTAATTTGGTTGTGGTTGATGTTTGCCATAAATTACGGATACATGTGATGTTCATCTCAATCATCAACCTTTAGGACGACGAACATGTTAAGTCCATAAATAAGGTGACACTAAGAGGGATAAATAAAAAACTTAAAAATGCCAAGGGCCTTTAGGAAAAGTAGCTTCACGAGGTTTTGTTTTTCATATCACATTACCCCCTTCATTTCATTATCAAGGAAATGCCATTTACAATGGTCTAGAGTGTTGATGGCATGATACCAGTTGAAATTGACACACCACTTAAATTTGGGCATAGTTTAATGAAGAAGAAAATGATTAAACTGGTATCATGCCATCAACACTCTAAACCATTGTAAATGGAAACAATTCGAAGTGGTTCCCAAGAGAAACATAAGAAGGAAACTTCATAATTAGACAAAATGGGTTCATCTACTCAGTTGGGAAATCTGATGCCTAACTAGGAAGGTCCATATTGTTAGCTGGAGATTTCAAATAATATTTATGTTCTTCGGAGATATAGGTCTCGAAGAAAGAATGGATTTGAATGGCTATTTTTGAGATTGTTATATATCATGAAGGTTTCCTAAATCGAAGCTGAATTTGAATGGGTGGCCTTCGAAACATAAGGGCTGAAGAAATTTAGAATATTTTGATATATTTTCATAAAAGACACATTGCTTCACGTCGAGGAGTGTTCGAGCGGGAAGATCTGAAATTCAAAGAGTTTTGTTTGAATCAAGGAGGACATGTGGAGCCTCAAGAATTCGAAGCGCATGCAAGCGAGCAACGTGGCATTTTGTTAGAGTATGACTGTTAGGGTCGAATTAGTATAAATAAGGGTCTTAGTGGTAGGATCCAGGGGTGTTCATTGTGTACAAATTACTCACAAATCACTTAAGTACTAAGTGTTAGAGAAAGAGTTTTCGCTGAGAAATGTACGTGTAACACCATTACCTTTTCAATATTTGTCTTTCTTTTATAAGAACAAAGTCTTTTAAAATTCCTTTACTTTCTTGTCGAATCTTTTACGTTTACAGTTTAATTCCATTATATTTCTGTTGAAGCCATTTATGTTTATTGTTTAATCATTTCGATTTACTCTTTGCAATTTCTTTCTTTGCATTGTATCTATCTAGTTTTACTTTATAATCAGTCATAGATTAGGATCATTTCGTTAAAGAACCAAAACTCCGAAAGTATGAATCTAATCATCATGAAAGACAACTTTTTGACACATGTCCTAGGATCAATCTAGTCGATCATGCGAGTAACCCTAGTATATTCATAGTTTGGAGGACTAGCGGTTGTTTACCGGAAATCACCGTAAACAAATTGGCACGCCCAGTGGGACGGTGTAAAAAGTTGTCATTTAAGTGTTTTTTTTGTTTGTCTTATAAGTTTAAAGTACATTAAAACCTTGTATGAACCTTAGGAGTGGTAAATCTATAAACAATTCACAACCAATTCCTAAATGTAAATACAAAAAGAAAATGGTTAATTCAACCAGCGAACGGGGAGCACAAGATCCCCCACAAGGGTCAAGTACAGTTGCTGCAAGTGCAACGAATGTCTCGACTTCTGTGCCAGAATCATAGGTGATACCTACATCGACAGGGTCTGCGACCGTAAATACTATGACTAAAATTGCAAGAACGTAGTAAGTGGAAGACTAATATTATGACTAAAATGGTGAGTGCTTCGCCAAAATGGCTTTATCTTAAACAGAAGTACAATAAAGAATAAAAAATAAGAAAATTTAGAGATGTTCAAGTTAACATGTAGATCAAAAACACAGATATTCATTAATCCAAAAGTGGCTGATATAGTTAAGCCCGGATTACATTAGAATATCAAAAAGTGGCATATATACTTAAGCCCATATTACATTAGAATATTACAAAAGATAATAAAAAGAAAATCTACAAGTTGTCTTCAACTAACTCGAAGATGCAACTCCTCTAGGCTCAGTGAAGGGAAAATTTCAGCCTCAAAGGCATCAAAAGATCCTACTGCACGTAGTCTTCTAACTACACCCAGTTTGACGAAGATATAAGACAAGATTCGTCCATAGGAAAGACAAAAGGTCTTGCCACGACGTGAAATCAGGATCGCTTCTTTGAGATGTTTGAAGATAGTGAGAGGAATGTTGACTTTCCTCTTAAGCAAAAAGCAGTACATGAATTGGATGTCCCGCATCATTATGTTCTGGTGGTTTTCTTTTCGTGGGAGAAAATTCCCCACCAGAAGTTGATGCCAGATTCTGCCCAAGAAGGCAGAAAAGTATGATCGGGACCGGTGAAGATGCTTCTTAAAACATCAGAAATAGTTTTGCTGTAGGGATCTTCACAAAGAACCCCAGTATCCTCACATTTCATAACTCTGGAAATAAGTTTCGCAGAGATGGTTACAGAAGAACCAAAGACCTTGGAGCAGATGATAGTGTTTCCTTCCCAATCCATTTGGATAGATGCATGCATCTAAAAATCCGCAAGCAAATTAGGATGCATCGAACCATCTAAAATGGTGAGATAGTGACCATCTAAAATGGTGAGATAGTGCTCCAAGTTTTGGGTAGCCAACATGCCAGCAAGATCAACTCCATGCTTGTTGAATTCGTCAAATGAAGGGTTGAACTCTTTGAGGATAGAGGAAATGATGTCTCTGTAAGAAGAAGACATTGTTGATGCAAGAAAGAAATGAAGAAAAATGAAAAGAGATAAAGAGATATGAAAGAAGTTGAAAAGATGTGAAACGATAGAGAAAGTTTGAAGAGTTTATATAAGGGTAACTCATAATGGAGTTGGTTACGCTATGCATCATCAGTGGGCCACATGTTGGTTCCCGGTGGGGAATGTGAAGTTCGCCGTTTATTGGTCTTGGAAGTTGAAGCGTAATCATTCCATAACTGGCATGCGCATGTCTTAATGAGACATTTTGGGAAAAGGCGAGTCATAATTAACTGGTAATTATGACTTATGGGTTACTGAAACGTCAAATCTAAACATAATGGCTGCAAGGAATGCCTATCTTGCGTGTTCATAGTATCAAAACAATTATTATGGCTAAAAAGGTGAATATATATTAAAAATATAAAACTTGCCAAAAATGATATTTTTAATATTACATGCCATAAAGTAATTGAGAAAAGGAAATATCCATTAATATATTCGATTACAAAAGAGCCAGCGGGTGGAGAATACTCTAAAGGCTATTACAACAGATTAATGGCTAAAGTCGTCAGGAAGACTATTCTTCATATGAGAATATTGGGAAGCCAGTATGGACAAATGTCGGTCGATCGTAGCTTGTTATTTCTTCAACTCTTCATTCTCTGGCTCCAACTTTGGGGCCATCTCGATATGTTGAATGCCCATTTGGACTTCTTCGTCTATCACTTTTTGATTTAGCTTCCGGATCTCATCTTGACGATCCTTTGCAACCCTTACTTTCTCTTTGAGACATTTAAACTCTTCCTCCCAAGACTTGATATTTACCTCACAAGTTTCATACTCTTGTTGATACTTTGAATGCTTAAGTTTCATACGCTAGCAGCTTTCCATGAAGAGGTTTGGGCAATTACTTTCGTACTTAACTTCTGACAGACCTCTTATCTTCGAAGATTATCCGATTGAAGTTGGTCAAGTAAGAAACCCAGTGAGACAACTACCTGCGAAACTCCCTCAGAAACATTGAGCAAATCCACTTTCTTTAGAAGGGTCTTTAATCCAAGACAGATGGTAGCATCTTTTCCCAGTACTTCGACCAAGTCAATGTCAAAGAATTTTTTCTTTATTTGGTGAAGGAGGCTTTGACCATTATTTTCTGCAATTTTGTCCCCATAAGTGGTCGAAGAGGCTCCATCTTTGATAGGCGAACCGCGCTTTGCACTCATTTTGGCTTTGAGGAAGCCCACAGGGTTGGTAGTTTTGAGACGTTCTAATTCAGCTGAAGAAAGTGTTGGAGGAGTATTGGTCGAAACCGTCTTGTGAACAACGATCTTCCTAAAGGGTTGATCCTCCGTATCTTCTGGTTGAAGTTGGCTGGAAGCTTCGTTCCTAGTTTCATTTTTAGGGTTAGTTTCCTCGCTCCTCATAGACTGTTTGAATCCTTCATCAGTATTAGATATCTGGGGATTATCTTCCATCTCAATAGCTTGACCGATAACTGGAGATGAATCATTCGAGCGATCACCTTTAGTGTGTTCAGTAGAGGGAACATTTGTAGAAGGCTCATCACTTTCAATAACCGGAGAGAGAAATGGTGAATTTCGTTGTTGAGTAGCTGCCATAAGAGTTACTTACATCAAATCAAGATTTATCGAAAGGAAAATATTATTAAATAAAAGGGGCATAAGAGTGCACCTTGGGGATTTTCAATATCAGCAGGAGGATCTAATGTCTTAAGATCAGAGGTGGCAGTACCCACATCATCCTACAAATTCAAAAGGGTTTAACTCAAATTAAAAGTTAGGATGGAACCTACAGTAAGGTGATAAAATATTATACTCTTTACCTTTGCGAGAATATTGTCTGGGCTCGAATTGTGACTCTCGCCGACAAGTATGCTTCTAGCTATATTTTGAGGCTGTTCATTATAAGAGATTTTGTCACTCGAAGTCGCAGGCTTCGAAGTCCCAGATCCCTTTCCTTTAACCGAGGGGACGGTGATCTTTTGTCTTTTCTTCATCGTCAATTTGTGTCATACCCCAATTTTTGACCTAAGATACCACCTCATATCATCTGCATATGCATCATTTGCATCTCTAACAAAATTGCATAGCTTGTGTTTGCTACTTGTGACTCAGCAGGATTTAATCAGGAAATCACTCATCAGTACAAGTAATGATCAATTAGGGTTTTGTTCTCCCTTCATTTCAAATGAATCATCTTCATCAACAATCAACATTTGGTCCTCAGAGATTCACTTCAACAAACTCAACAGCTTTGAATCGACTGAATTAGGGTTTTGACTGAAGATAGCATACTCTTGACTTTTGCTCAGAATTTGACCTAATGACTTGGGACATGAACTCAAGACCCCAAGTGCATCATTTTGACCTAATCCATTGGCTCAGAACATCTCTTACACAAAGATTGATCAGACAAATCCTCAGAATTAGGTTTTTGAACTATCAGGGACTGAAATCAGGGATCACATTTGGGAAATCCTAAAAATCCCCAGGAAGTCAATCAAAGGTTTCAATCATCCTCAAATAATCCCTATGACAATATACAATGGAAATTGTATCTCAAATCAAGATCCACAGTCATCAATTTCATCAGGTCGACAATTAGGGTTTTTTGACCTAATTCACTGAACAACTGACTTTTTAATCAGGACATGGTGTCACAACTCAAACTATGATTCAATATCCTCTAATACCTCAATATGATCCATTCATACTATTCATTTGATGAGGATAGCCTGTTTCATTTGAAATCTCCAGAAACGCGATTCGTCTGAAAAAGTCAACTGTACAAGATCACCATTAACTTTTGGGGAATTTTGGTCAACCATGACTTTTGAAGTTTTAAATCATTAGTATATTATATGAGAAGTCATTTGATCAAGAAAAATCAAGAAAATCAAAAGTCAAAAGTTTGACTTTTCACACTTAGAAAAATTTCTAAGTGTTTTTCAATGGTTTTTTTCAAACTTTGGAAGGGAATTTCTCAAAATTTCACCTACAAACTGAAAAAAACTTCCAACATGAAAGTTGTAGATTTTGATCCAATAAACAACTTTGACACATATAAAATTTTTCCATAAGATCAACCATTTAAGAGATATGGTGCTTCAAAGTTGGTACTTTTTGAAAACTTCACTTGAAATCTCATTTTCTTCAAAGTTCATGGATCTTTTTCACCCATTTCCTTAAAGGTCTTGAAGAAACTTTCAACTAGGGTTTTGAAGTATGTAACATGAGCTTTCCAAAATGTCCAAGAGCATGAAAAAATATGGAGCATAGCTATGGTTTTGAATTATGCATTTAGTGATCATTTTCACTTGAAATTTCAAGCCATTTTCACTAAGTTATGAACCATTTTGCCAAATAATGCAAGTAATGATGCATCAAGACAATAATTGAAGATATTTTCTGGTTATAAGATCAGAATGGAAGAGGATAAGAAGCTTGAAGTTTAACCATGGTTTAGTCACTTTTAACCATTTGCATTTAATGTGAAAGATTCCATTTTATCTCTTAAGCCAAATCATCATTCTTGAAGCAACTTGCAAGAGCCTTGTATTCATAATCCATGGCCTATAAATAGAGGTCCAAACCTCATTCAAAATCACACCAAAACCTCACAAATTATAGGTTTTCTCTTTCTTTCTTAGAATGCAAGTTTCTTAAGTTTCAAGGAGGTAGAAATTCCAACCTCCAAATCCTTGAAGTTCTGGCCAAAGTGATGATTCCAACAACTTCTAAACATCAATTAGGAAGTGTTTGAACCACTCACACACCTCAAATCACCCCAAAACTCAGAATTGCATTTCAACCTCCATATGAACACATAATGAGCCTTATCATGCCAATTTTCATTCTAGCTCATTTCTGTCCAAGTTAAACATCCAAACACATTCCATATATCACATATGAACTATCCCAACCATCACCAACAATCTGAAACACCTCCATCTTCAAATTCGATTCATACTTGAAGCAACTGCAGATCGGGTGCCATGACCATGCTCAGATGAATTCAGCTTGTTCCAGACATCCAGACACCTTCCATAATCATCATTGAAGCTATCCAGATCATCACAAAGCATCTGTAACACCTCCAGATCAGAATTCAATTCTCAGTTGGCCGTTTTTGAAGGTAAGCTCTCTTGAACTTCAAACTCCATCATACATGCATCATAAATGAAAAATTGATTTGCCATCATGTTTCTGCATATGTATGGATCATTAGCCCTCAATCAATTGCAACTTATCATGCACATACACGATTTCAGATTGAATCATAGAATTAGGGTTCTTCACGATTTCCAGAAAATTAATGATCTTAGAGTGAAAATAAATGAAATTAAAGGACACCATCATGTTCCTCGTGAAAAACCGAGTGAGATAGACCCTTTGATCGATCAAAATAACACAGATTTGAGGAAATTCAAAAATCAGTTAGGGTTGTGTTCTTGGCGCCAGATTTGGTTTGGGAAATTCAAATTCTTGATTTAAAATATATTTTACAAAACGCGTATGTTTAACAAGCCACAAGCGTGGCTCAGTTGGTCCATGTTTTGGTCTGCAAGCGTAGGTGCGTGGGTTCAAACCCTGGTAGGACCAAAACCAATTTTTTGACACTATTTTTCTTTCATTTTTTAACAAACTTCATCAATTAATTTAACCAATCAAATCAACTTATTTTTTCTTCATTTTTTAAACATTTCTTATTTAATATACCTATTTTGACAATATTAAAAAAAAAATCACAAAAAAAGATTTATTTAATGTGTTTTTAATTAGGTTTAAAATGACATATTTTAAGTGTTTTTAAATACTTTAAATATTTGTTTTTCATTTAATTTTCAAACCTAATCACTTGTAAATACTTTTGTGATCAAACCCTAATCACTTAGGTCTTAATTAAGCATTAAAACTTGTTTTAAACTTAATTAAGTTGATTTCTTTCATATTCAAATCGTTTTAAAACGAGCGATCGCGATTCTTTTCAAAACGATAAACCATTTCTTTTGATTTTTCTTTTCTGATCAAATGATTTTCAAAATGAAGTGGGGCCTCTCGAATATTAGAGAGTGTAAGTCCCATTTCTTTTTCTTTTTGTACAGTTTTTAAACAATAAAACTTCTTCAAAATAACAAATAAACCTTCAAACAGTTTTTCAAAAGCGAAACCTCGCGTTCTGTAAATAAACAATCAACCATGTTTTGTAAATACCACGGGCCTCCACGTAGGTATAAGTCCCAAGCCCCTTTTGTACATACCCATTCCTGTACATGAAATTAGGTATTTCATTGTACACGCACTTTTTTGTACATACCTCGATCAGTTTATATTTAACTTTGAATAACAAATCAAAAAATGAAGGTTTTCTTTAAATCTTCCCAAAAATACCATGGGCCTCCATGTAGGTATAAGTCCCAAGCCCCTTTGTAAATACCTGTTTACATAGCTTTGAATAAATTCAAGTGGACCTCTCCCCGAGTGTGAGTCCCGAGCCCTGTGTATACAAATGGATCATGCTTACAGGTATATTTCCTTCATAAACTCCATTATATACACACACTTTGTCATATATATAATTATTCATAACTTGTTCATGTTTGTTCATGTTTGTTCATACTTGTTCATGTTTGTTCATATGTGTGATATATGTGCTTGTTCAACTTAGTACAACACTAGGTTCCCCATAGCCTCCTATTGGGCTTCGTGCAAAGAATCTCCACTAGTTTAGGTTAGGACATAGAGTATGGTTTCCTGGTGAAATCGCCCTAAGAGCTCGAACCAACTATACCATGCCTCCCCTTGGGCTTTGTACAAACGAGTGACCCTCCCATAGCCTCCTCTTGGGCTTACAATGCAAGGACCCTAGATTGTCCCTCCCATAGCCTCCTTTTGGGCTTACAATGCAAGGACCCTCGGATAGCCTCCTCTTGGGCTTCGTACAAGGACCCACGGGCTTCTTATAAGCATCCCCAATATCCAAATCAAATACCCTAGGAGATTAGATATTTATCATCTCTATGATAGGAGTATCTCTTCTATATCATCACAAACAATCAATCAATCAATTTATCAAACTTTTTTGCCACAAGGCTGGCTAATCAATCAAACTTTTTTGCCACAAGGCTGGCTAATCAATCAAACCGTTTTGCCACCATACTGGCTGATTAATCAAAGTTTTTGTCACAAGGCTGACTTCATTGAAACTTTTGCCACGAGGCTGGCTGATTAATCAAAACTTTTTGTCACAAGGCTGACTTCATTGAAAGTTTTTGCCACAAGGCTGGTTAAACAACAAAAACATCTTTATCATTCTAAGCGCCATAAGCGGCATGGCCCCGGGCTTATAATGAAAAGATTTTCAAACAAAATCAAACAGATGTATGTGATGATATAGATTAGATACATCGAACATTTAGATGACATTTGTCTCTTATCCTTTGCTTCCACTAGCATAAGTGGGAACTACGATTGCTCTGACTTTCTCAACATCCCTTTGAGAATACGTAGGCACAAGGTCGATCCTTGGCGAGCAAAATAAAACAAAAAAACCACTCAAACCCTAGCACCCGTAGACCCGAGCTACAGATGCTCTGATTCCCTCTAAGGGATATGTATGCAGAGGATCGCGATGATCTTTGCGAGCATAATCAAACAAACACCTTAGGTCCCACCTCTTTCTCACAAGAACCTCCACCATAACAAGAATGGAATAAACAAAACAAAGAAACCTATAGAGTACTATAGATACGTTGGGTGCTAATACCTTCCCTTCGTATAACCAACCCTCTTACCCAAGATCTCTCCCCCACTTTTAAGGTTATTGCAACTTTTTTCCTTTTCCTCTTTTGGAAACAATAAAAAGTTTGGTCCGTACAAAAGAAAAATCATTTTATGAGCACTCGAGCCCAAAGAAGGCATCAGGTGTCTCATCACAAAAAAGACAACGATTTTTCCCCGCGACAATTTGGTATGAGGAAGGGATCCGTCTTCGTCATCTGAGGCAATAGTGACGCTTGCAGTCGAAGCTTTCCGCTTGGGAGTCGTTGGAGGTTTTGTATTCTGGGAATAGTTATGTCAGAAATTTAAATGACATTAGAGAAAGACTAAAATAGAGGTCAAAATACTTACCACAGGTTTCTCGCCAGTATTGGTGGAATCATCTCCACTTGCCTTCTTGCCTTTCGAAGCTGCAGAAGCTTTACAAGTGTTAGCAGTTGGATCTTTGATGACTGTTCTTCGGCCAAGAGATGTAATCAAAATAAGACAAGTTAGTATAAAGACAAAAAGAAGAAATGCCAATTGGAAGGTTATCCAGTTCCAAACCTTCAGGTATTGGAGTCAGAACACGAACGTGTTCGAGACCTATGTGAAGATGTCCTTTGAAATTATCCAAGGTATGCTTAGTCGGAACCACTCGTTCACCATGTTTTTTAGATTGTTCACGAAGAATTTTGGGGACATTCCTAGACACAAACTAGTCTGGGAAAGGAGGGCTTAGAGCCACACCAAAGTCAGCGCTAGGTAGTGGAGGAAATTTGGGAGGATATGGTTTGAAAGCCACTTCATAACCTTCGTCAGGACGAACATATGTGGGCAATTTCAACTTATCCAGTTTGTTAGAAAACCTTTCGCGTAAAGTAATCGTTGCTTCATGAACGGTCTGACTAAGATAATTGGGCCTATAGATAGTTTCAAAGAATTTTTGGAAAGCCTGTATTTCTTTAATGTGCGTCGAAGTACCTTTCTGAAAGCGCTCCTGCACGGCAGCAAAAGCCTCAATCACTTCGTGTGAAAGACCAGCAATGTCGAAGATCTGATTGTCATAATATTCGGCCCACCACTGATGAAACTACATGGTGGAATATAATATGGGTTCGAAAGAGATAGGAGTGAGGGTTGTAACGCCAATGTATCTGGCGATCTTGGATGCAAAGTTTTCCTCAGTCGAATGCATGGTATGCAAACACATATGACTCCTTTTGTCATACATACATTTGGGTTTAAGTTGGACAAGCCCAAATCCTCTCGACACTAGATTGGGTTGATAACTGAGAAGACCATAATGGCTCTTTGTGATTCGCAATCGATGATACAGCATCTTAGGTGTTAAGAAAGCTTCCCAAATAGTCATCGATTAAGCAGGAAACTTTCGTGTGAACCACTCAGGGCCTACTTCCCTTTTTACAAATGGAGCCATCGAGGGACTGAAATTGTAGCGCTTAGCAAACATCATTATATATGCTCGAAATGCCTCAAGCAGATGACCTCCTTCTTTTGGGGGAGTTAAGTAAGCAAGTCTTCTTCATCAACTACACCTTTCTTTGGGAGAAAAGCTTCGAAGGTGGCGTTAAGCCATAGCTGCAATAACCAAAAAGGCCCAGAGAAAAGCAGGGAAGTCCCAGTTTCGTATGCCTTCAAGAAGTCTACGGATTCGCTAAGACTTTCGTAGAGATACCCCAGAATCAATTGGCTCAAATTCAATTTCTTCCCAGCATTAAGTTGATTGGCCATACAGAGATATCTCTTAGCTACTTGAAGAGACCTTGAACAGAAGACACATCTCGAGAGCCAGAGTGCCAAGAACGCAATATGTTCTTCGTCCAAGACTTCATCGTTTGTTTTGTTATGGTGTTTTATAGTAAACACAGTATAAGTAGTTTTAATCTCACCAAACTTTATGGTATCGATATCCATATAGTTGGGGTCGAAATCATCCCCCGTTGGTCGAAGCCCTGTGATAGCAGCTATATCGAAGATAGTTGGGGTAACCATCCCACATGGGAGATGAAAGGTATTGTGTGAAGCATCACAGAAATACATAGACGCTACCAACATGGTTTGGTTATATTCTAAACCAATTTTCGATAACTGGGTCAAATCGTAAATCCCCAATTTTTTCCAAATTGAGGCTTTTTTGGCTTTAACTTTAGCCAACCAAGCATAATATAGGTTAGGATCTTTGGCTAAGGAATTTCCCTAAAGACCCTAAGGATATTGGTCATATATTCTAACCTAATGGCTTCTTGGACTACAGAAGTCTTAGTCGAAGAACCTTCAGCGGCAGTGTTTTTAGCAAGGAGTGGCTTGCCCTCATCATCTATCTTATTTCTACTAACTACAGGCCTAGTCTTATAGTAAGAAGGAAAGAATTTATTTTGAAGATGACTATCACGACCAGGTAAAGGACCCATGAAAGCATGAGTTTTTCCAGAAATCGTGAAAGGGATAATTACCTATGAGGCATAAATGCGCGGGTTTCCTCCAGATGTGGTTCCGGGATGTATTGTTGATTCCTTACTTATGAAGGATGTTGAAGCTGATGAACGGGTTGGGAGGCGTCTACGGTTTGCATTGTTTGGTCGTGATCGGTTGATGAAGCCATGGATGAATTTCTTTAGAAGATGAAGAAATAGTAAAAAAGGTTTTTGTTTCTGCGTTTGAAGATGCTAGTAGAGAAAGCGATTGTGAGAAAAGAAGAAGGTATTGTAAACGGTGAAACCCTTTATTTAAAGGATTAAGAAGAACCCTTCAATGTTCTATTTTAATTCGGTTAATTGAGTTAGTGGAGCACGCGTCCGCAGCTAATTTATCCGTCTGACGGTCCAATGGTTGTTAGCCTTACTCCTAATACCTAGGAGCAATGATCATAAGCAATGTTGAGATGTGGGAATGCACGTTCTGAAGAGACGTTTTTGAAAATGACAAGACGTTTTGAAAGAAAGGTCATAAATTATTATGAAGTTATTCAAAATCTTGGAACTCAAAGGTTTTGAGAAGTCGAAATCTCAAAGTATCAAGAAATGCCCATTTCTACTTATCTTTGGAAACAGACATTTATTGGGGGCAACTTTTTAGCTAGAGATTTCGAATAATATTTATGTTCTTCGAAGATATAGGTCTTGAAGAAAGAATGGCTTTGAATGCCTATTTTTGAGATTGTTATATATCATGAAGGTTTCCTAAATCGAAGCTGAATTTGAATGGGTGTACTTTGAAACCTAAGGGCTAAGAAACTTAGGATATTTTGATATATTTTCATAAAAGACACGTTGCTGCGCGTCGAAGAGTGTTCGAGCGGGAAGATTTGAAATTAAAAGAGTTTCGTTTGAATCAAGGAGGACATGTGGAGCCCCAGGAATTCGAAGCACATGCAAGCGAGAAACGTGGCATTTCGTTAGAGTAGGACCATTAGGGTCGAATTGGTATAAATAAGGGTCTTAGTGATAGGATCCAGGGGTGTTCATTTTGTACAAATTACTCACAAATCACTCAAGTACCAAGTGTTAGAGAAAGAGTTTTCGCTGAGAAATGTACGTGTAACACCATTACCTTTTCAATATTTGTCTTTCTTTTATAAGAACAAACTCTTTTAAAATTCCTTTACTTTTTTGTCGAATCTTTTACGTTTACAGTTTAATTCCTTAATATTTCTGTCGAAGCCATTTATGTTTATTGTTTAATCATTTCGATGAATATTCCTATAGTGAGTTGTCGAAAGCTTTTAATGACATGTATGTTGATTCTATAAATGCTTTTAAGAAACTTTCTCTCCAACAAGAAATTATCATGACACTTGAGCATGAGATAAATAATCTTAATCGTGCTTTAGATAGTCTTAAAGACTCTAATACATCTCTAGTTGATGAGTGTTATAATGGTTAAGATAATTTAGTTGAAATGAAGGAAATAATATAATGTGTTAAATGTCCAATTTTAAAACTTGAAATTGCAAATCTTAAAGGACAATTAACTCATATTACTTCACTATCTTGTTACTTCAATATCTTAAAGGAACAATTTTCATTAAAAAACCTCGTGCCACTAGGAGAAATAGAAGAGATATTTCATCTAAAGTTGTTTGTCATTATTGTGGTGGTATGGGACTCATTAGGCCTCAATGTCACATTAGGAACTTCCATGTTCTAAATGGTAAGATGGCACGAGTTCCTAAGTGTAACTCAACTCACCCAAAGGACCCACTTGATGGGGACCTAAAACTGCCTAACTAATTGTCTCTCGAAAAGACTTATTGATGACTCTATCTTCAATGTTAAGGTTATTCACATTCTGTCCAAAGCACATCTCATTTCTATGGTGCCAGATTTCATACATTGTTTCTGCAATAGCCAACTTCATGATATCAGATTTCTTTCCCTTTCCTTGCCATATTGAATCAGCCAATTCACTCCAGATTCCCAGCTTCCCGGCTTATGCACCACTTGGATCCAATTGAGGATGTTCCTCTAATTTTTTTTCAGTTTTTCACATTCGAAAAATAGGTGTTGCACCATTTCGTCCTTTGCACAAAAGCTGCAATCCTTCCTATCAACCATTCTAAAACGATGGAGCCTATGTCTCAATGCTAATATTTCATGGCACACAAGCCAAAGGATAATTAGAGCTTTTGGTCGTGCCGCATTATGGTAGAGTAATTTCCTCCAATTAGCTTTCTTCCCATTCTCCAGTAGTGCCAAATAAATTATTTTCATACGGAATAAGCCGTTGTCTTTCATCTTGTTCTAAACTTGAAGATTCCTCACATTATCCCTTTTGTTTAAGAATGGATTTCATAATCCATGAGCTATTGGTCCTTACTTAGATATCCATCAGTTGCATGTCCTTCAGGTAATACGTGTGAACCCATCGCACCCATAAAATGCCAGCCTTGCAACTGATATTCCACATAAACTTGATCATAGTAGCTCTATTCCAGAAGTTCAGCCGGATTAGGTTAAGACCACCACTACTCCTTAGACTGCAAACTCTATCCCATAATACAGGGCCTTCCCTAGTAATATCACTGCATCCTGTCCAGAAAAAGCTTTGACATGTTGCATCAATTCTCTTGATGACATATGCTTTGGAAGTGGGAAGCATTGCATCCAGAAACTGGTGATGGAAAAGGGTATGCTTTTTAGTAGTTGGGCTCTCCCTGCATAGCTAAGCAATTTCACACTTCAATGTTTGACCCTGCGAGTAATTTTTTCAATCAGACACATATAATGCTAGTTATTGAGCCTCCATGTAGTAATAGGGACCCTTAAATAACAAAACGGCATAGGCCCAGCTGAGAAACCAGTGCCTAGCATAATCTACTATTTTGTCCTCTCATCCATACTCCCAAAGTAAATTTGACATTTACTTGCATTCATCTTTAGGGATGTAGATTCATAAAATTTCATGAAAACCTTCATCATTAACTCAATTGAGATTTTATCACCCCTTACAAAAAGTAATAAATCATCAGCGAAGCTCATGTTGGTAATCTACATCTTCTCACACCTTGAGTGGTAATTGAAATTCGAATTAGGTCAATTTTTATTCTATGTACTTTTGAGATTTTTTTGTCTATATATATATATATATATAGATATATATATGTATATATATGTATATATATATATATATGTATATATATATGTATATATATACATATATATACATATATATATATATATATATATATATATATATATATATATATAGGGATGTATCAAGTTGGACCATTTTTTAAATAGGAGATAAGAGGATTAAATTCTACACATTAGATTGATTATTTGGTCTTGATGAAATCATGTGCATGCATAGACAATAAATGTTCATCAAGACCAAATATTCAATACAAGGGGTAGAATCTAATCCTCTTATCTCCTATTTAAAAAATGCTCCTACGTACATTGATCTGATGTCGCGCGCGGATAAAAAATAAGTGATTTTCAAATGGTAGTTTAGCGACAACTGTAACTCGAATATCGTCTCACAAGGATTCTTGTATTATACTACCTCTGGTCCTTAATATAAGAAGAAATATATTTTTTAGGTTCATTGAAAAATTAATGTATTTAGACTATATATAGTCCAGATACATTAATTTTTCAATGAACTTAAAATGTAGATTTCTTCTTATATTAAGGACCGAAGGGAGTATTAACTAATCAAAATTGAATTTGGGGGGTTTTGATTCAGAATCGATTTATAATAAAAATTGATTAACAAAAGTGATTATAAAATAAGCTTTTATGAAATAAGTGATTATAGCGCAAACGAATTCACTGCCTCACGTTCACTAAAGGATCTTTTCCGCCTATAAGACAGTTATATGTTGGACCTTCACTGAAGGATTCCTTCCTATTTTAAGGAAATTATAATTTGGACCTTCAATACAAGATCCTTGCTATCTATAAGGAAATTTTTTTGAATGTTGAGTAAGCAATTAAGAGCACCTACCCTAAGTTAGTCTTTCTTGTTCTTTGAGTCTTTGATTTGAAAGGGCTATCCATACCATAAGGAGGGCAGGTAGTCCTCTCATTGGATTTGAAAAAGGATCATCGGAGTTATCGTTTGCCATAAGACTGTCCCTACCATAAAGAGGGCAGGTAATCTAGGGAAGGATAGAATAGTCATTTTAGGCAACAGGCGAGGATACCTTAGAAATTGGGACAATCATCATTTACCAAGGCAACTTCGAGGGACAGGATCATTTACTGTTAAGGCAACTTCGAAGGGACTATGATCTTATGATGATGAACTGAGAGTAACATTTGTTTTGCTTAGGTATCCTCAGAATCGAGGGACTTGACTATTTTAGAATCGTAATTAAAAGGCAACAGGCAGCATAAGAAGGGTTACCCTAAAGGTGTGTGTGTGGCACAATCATGTGATTAAATTCAGATATATTATCTTGTAATTAGTGATCTAATTCATTTAACAAGGATTGCACTCCCTATGATTACTAACCACGCAGAAAAAATAAAGGCAGAATTAAAAGTTCCTACGCTATTACAATAAACACCTGTGGGCAGAAAAATAAAGGGAGGAAAATAAAATCCTAAATCTATTACAATAAACACCTGCAGAGGCAAAATAATAGAAACCCTAAGCTATTACAAGGCTTTGGGGCAGATACAGAAATTAGGCAAATGAATAAAATCAACATAATAAAAGGCAAACACAAATGGGGAACAAGTTAACCATAGTTAATAGAATAAATAAGGCAAGGCAAAAAGACGAATGAAAATAAAAAGGCAAAAAATAAAGGGAAATTAAAAGGTTTTTGAAAACAACAGGACGAACCCTGATTTTAAAATATATATAATAAAAAGGGTTAGTAAAACAGTGATTAATAGTCATGATGAAAAATAGTTAGCCAAAAATAAAATTAGGGTTTGAAAACCTAAAAATAATTAATTAACCTAAAATTAAATTAATTAGCCTAAATTAATTGTAGCCTAAAAATAAATTAATTAGCCTAAATGAATTATTAGCCTAAAAATAAATTAATTAGCCTAAAAATAATTATTAGCCTAAAATTAAAGAATGTGATAAAATCCTAACCCTAATTCATGAAAATGGACAACATCTACCTATTATATATTTTAGGGTTAAGGTTAAAAAAGATATTTTACCAAGGTTTTCAAGAGCAATGAAGCAAACAAATAAGTTTAAAGAAGAATTGATACTTGCTCCCTTTGGCCAAAGGAGGTACCTGCAAAAAATAAAATAATAATAAGAATATTAGTAATAGTAATAATAATAACACAAGAAAAGAATTGGGGTTTAGCAAATTAAATTATGGACAAAATTACGAATAACCTTGATTTGGCCAAATACCAAAAGGTTATTTCCCAAATATGAATAACCTTGATTTGGCCAAATACCAAAAGGTTTTTGGCCAAATATGAATAACCTTGATTTGGCCAAATACCAAAAGGTTTTTGGCCAAAAAAGCGATTGGGGTACCATCCACTTGTTCAATCCATAAAAAATCTGGGACCTTTTGGTCGCGCGTCTTTTGCCCTCAAATTCTTACCGATTGCGCTACGTCAAATATTTGAAATAAAATGACATAGACAATTATAAGAGAGCAAATTTTGGGGTATGACACTATCCTTTTTATTAAACAGGTTAGGTTAGACCAAACTTAAATAGTCCAGGTTATAGACCTCTGCAGGATGATCTAACCTATTCTAATCCCTAACCAACACTAAAGGATCCACACCAGTGAAAACTCCACTCAAAGCTTGAAGGACTCCCCTAATCAGTACTTGAGGAACTCACCTCAAACAATAAATTTATGCATCCAAGGCAATATAAAATATTTAAATTAATAAGAAAACTACGATAAAGGGTCCGTGCATTTTATTAATAAACCCTGAAGGGCTTGGTTGCCAACTGATCTACCTAGGGGTGAGAATATAAATACAAAATTGAAAACTCCCCCAAGAAATGCGTGGGGAACTCACCTTTGCAAGCAATGCTCGAGGGACTCGTCCCTGAAGATTCTTGAAGGATTCATCACCAAAGATATCACAAATACCTTCACTCATTTTAAGTTAATCACTTCACCCTTCCCATGCCTATTGCTTGAGGGACTAAGGAGTGAGATATTTTATTGGGCTTATAAGTGAACAACCCATGGAAAAGCAATTCAAATGAAGTTATAGAACAAAGGGTGGGGGCATATTGAGTTTTCATGTATGACTTAAGCATTCTCCTAGTTAAGCTCGATGGGTTGGGTCGCCCAATCCAAATTGGGATTGAGGATCTATCTTATTTATCACACGTGGCTTATATGGTGCCCGCGAGATAATGGTCTAGAAATATCATTCGATGAACTGTATCCCCTATGGTTTAAGGGAGAATGGATCACCTTTTCTCTATGTTTCTGATCATGGAATTAGGGGAACCGTTTTCTAGCTTTCTAACCCAAATCCAATGAGTCTTTTATATGTACCCTGTTGAGGCGATTCGGGGGGTCAACACGAGGAGCATTTTTACACTCTGGGACTTTCCTTTTAAGCATCTGATTCGATTCGAATCAGATTTTGAACGTGATTCAAATCACGTGGTCCTTGATTCAATTCACACTTTGTTCCTGATTCGAATCAACTAAAAAATGGGTCAAAAATCTAATTTTCTTTGATTCCACTTCACTTTCTCACTTGATTCAAAACTGAACTTTCTTTGATTCAAATCTAACTAACTTCTCTCAGTCTTTTTGTGCTTAATCTCATGAACATATAAAACCTTTTTGTCTTTATTTTTTTACAAGTGGGATTTCATAATCTATTTTGTGAACTTCTGTGAAAATCAACCACCTCTTTTGAAACCCTTGCATGAGAATTTATTTCACCTTCAACCTTAGTTTCAATTTCATTTCTTAATCATGAGTGATTTTAATTTATTGAGGAAGGCATTGTCTTAAAAATAATCGTTCTCGAAGATTTGATAAAATATTTTTTGGTTCTTGCAAGATTGAGGTTGTTGTTATTGGTGTTGACAAATTCCAATGAAAAGAAGAAGGTCTTCTATCCAGAATTGCCTAAGTAGTGACTGTGTGGAAGGCTACGAATAAGGCCATGTTCTTTTTTACATCTTCAGACAATTCACCGCTCAACAAATCGGTAGGATCAAGGGGTTGATTGCTACACATGAAGTCTTAGAGCAGAATTGGTGATATTGAAAGATTGGAAGCGTTGATCGAATAAATTTTGCGTAGAAAAGTTTGGCATTTAGGCATATACAATTCAAGATCTAAATTGAAAATTTTATTTGTTATTTTTATTCAGCATTATTGTGGATTTTTTATCGTATATACTCTCAAGATATTTGTCAAAATAAAAGGAACAACTATTAAAGTGGATGGAGACTCGCATGAGGACGATATAGTCGAACCACTATAAATCCCAATGTCATCTCTCTATCCCGTACTATTAAATTTGAATTTCGTAGAACATGCATGCTTAGGTTTATATTTAGTAATAGCTATTTATTTGATATGCTTGAATTTTGTTGGAATTGGACACCTATCAAGAGCTTTAGTGGTGATTGAAATCTGAGAAACATCGCGCTTTTATTATTCACCTTGTTGATTATTTGCTTAACCACATATCGTGACTTATACAATTAATTCAATTGCATATGTTGTGTTTCTTCATCTGAGGCATTACGATATTTGTAAATTGATTTGGGTTGTTACGCAATAATTTCTAATTGAATATCATTTTACATTTTCGCTCTACAAACTTCCGCACGCAAACTCAGAAAAACCTTCGGTTATTCTCATTTGAAGAATCGGTTTATTTTGTTTTAAAAATTCTATTCACCCCTCTAGACTATTTTTTATTTCCATATTCTCATCCAACAATTGGCATTAAGAGTTGGTCTTTTGAATAAGTCTAATCGACTCCAAAAATTTTAAGAATATGACAGACGATAGCGATCCAAAGGGAGCATACAATAGAGCGCCAGTTTTCAAATGTGAAAATTATGCTTGTTGAAAAATAATTATGAACATACACTTACTACCAGTTGACAAAAATATATGGTATGCTTTCACTGAGGGACCTTTTATTTCCACGGGTAATGGTTGTGTTGTAAAACACCTTAAGGATTGGACATATGATGAAACCAAAGAGGCCTCATATGATTTGAAAGCAAGAAAATACTTATATTTGATTTAAGTGCAAAATTATTCTACTCAATTTCAAACCTTACAAGTGACAAAGGTATGTGGGGTGCTCTCTAAACTCTCTATGTGGGAATGGAAGACGTTAAGGATTCTAAAATCAACATGTTTACGGAGGAGTTTGATTTTTTTCCGTATGGAACCCGGAGAATTCGTGCAATCCATGCAAACTAGATTCCTCCACTTAATCAACAAATTAAGAAACTTTGGTAAAACCTATTCCAACAAAGATTGTGCTAAAAAATATTAAGGTATGAGTAGAAAACAAAGGTTACCTCTATTAAAGAATCAAATGATCTTAGTACTTTAGATATTACAAAGGTATTTGGAAAGTTAGTCGGGTATGAAAATGAACTGAAACGACTCGCCGAAAGAGAAGTAAGGTAGAAAAAGAAAAGGAAAGGAAAAGAAGAGAAACATGATCTTTCTTTAAAAGCTTCATCATCTAAAGCTAGTAATTCAAAGGAAGAAAGTTAAAATTCTAACGAAGAAACTCCTAAAAAGGAGGAGATGGGTTAATTCATTAAACACTACAATAGATATTTGAAAAGGATCAAGCTCAAGCATTCCGAAAAGGGTTTAATAAACTTCAGAAACACTTACCCGCCTAAGAAAAAACACAACGAAAAGGATGATGATATTACATGTTACGAGTGCAGAAAATTGGATCAATATAGAACAACTTGCCCGGGTCTCACCAAGCATCATAAAAAGAAGGATAAGGAATTCTACAAGACAAAGGGAAAAAGTTCCAAAGGTCATAGAGCTTATATCGTGTGGGAAGAAGAGGATGAAGCACCTCCTCAGATTCTTGCTCAAGTTCAGATGATGCGTGTGTAAACCTATGTTTGATGACATGTAAGAAAGGTGAAACGTCAAAGGTATATAATTCTGACTCGATGAATATTCCTATAGTGAGTTGTCAAAAGCTTTTAATGACATGTATGTTGATTCTATAAGTGCTTTTAAGAAAATTTCTCTCCAACAAGAAATTATCATGACACTTGAGCATGAGATAAATAATCTTAATCGTGCTTTAGATAGTCTTAAAGACGCTAATACATCTCTAGTTGATGAGTGTTATAATGTTTAAAATACTTTAGTTGAAAAGAAGGAAATAGTAGAATGTGTTAAATGTCCAATTTTAAAACTTGAAATTGCAAATCTTAAAGGACAATTAACTCATGTTACTTCACTATCTTGTTACTTCAATATCTTAAAGGAACAATTTTCATTAAAAAACCTCGTGCCACTAGGAGAAACAGAAGAGATATTTCATCTAAAGTTGTTTGTCATTATTGTGGTGATATGGGACACATTAGGCCTCAATGTCACATTAGGAACTTCCAAGTTCTAAATGGTAAGATGGCATGGGTTCCTAAGTGTAACTCAACTCACCCAAAGGAACCACTAGATGGGGACCTAAAATTGCCTAACTAGTTGTCTCTCGAAAAGACTTATTGATGACTCTATCTTCAATGTTTGGGTTATTCACATTCTGTCCAAAGCACATCTCATTTCTATGGTGCCAAATTTCATACATTGTTTCCGCAACAACCAACTTCATTATATATAGGGATGTATCAAGTTGGTGCAATATTTTTAAATATGAGATAAGAGGATTAAATTCTACCCATTAGATAGAATATTTGGTCTTGATGAAATCATTTGCATGCATAGACAATAAATATTCATCAAGACCAAATATTTAATCCAAGGGGTAGAATCTAATCCTCTTATCTCCTATTTAAAAAATGCTCCTAAGTACACTGATCCGATATCACAAGGATTCTTGTATTA
The DNA here is from genome assembly GCF_029867415.1 of Vicia villosa. Taxonomy (NCBI): domain Eukaryota; kingdom Viridiplantae; phylum Streptophyta; class Magnoliopsida; order Fabales; family Fabaceae; genus Vicia; species Vicia villosa. Next base: position 183,286 of record NW_026705104.1, on the reverse strand, counting down.
TATTAACTAATCAAAATCGAATTTGGGGGGTTTTGATTCTGAATCGATTTATAATAAAAATTGATTATCAAAAGTGATTATAAAATAAGCTGTTATGAAATAAATGATTATATCGCAAACGAATTCACTGCCTCAGGTTCTACTTATCATCGATTGATACAACTACGGTCGCTATCCTAATTGAACACAATATATCTTTCAACAAGCGTGATCGATATCGTTAGATATATATTCCTATTGCCGGATTAAGCATACGGTTAAAGATATTGCAAATTAACGGTTAAGCAGAGTCGGATTGCGATCAAAAGTCAAGAACATATATCAATTCAAATTTAATCAACAATATTCTAGAGAAATTGAATTAAGCAAACAATGAATTTCAATTTCTCTAGTCGAATATATGCTTAATTCAAATTTAATCAACAATATTCTAGAGAAATTGAATTAAACATATATTCTATTGAAAGGAATAGAAATCCAATTGTAGTTATAACAATCTCAAAGTATTGAACCTGAATACAACAAATCCGTCCGGAAGGTTTAGTTCTCCACGAGTTATACAAAGCGTATAATTTTTCTCGTGAAAATTGTGTAAGTGAACAGTACCACGGCTGCTAGGTCTTAGGAAAAAATAACACAACCCGTTTACAACCCAATTGGGTCAAAAACATAATCCAGGCCCAACTAACGACCCAAAACTAAAATAAAAATAATACAGCAGCTTCAAATGCAAATCTGGAAAATATAGGCTCCCAATCTGACTTCGAATCCAACATGAAAGTCGTAGCTCTCTCTCTTAGCTTTCCGACAATTACTAGAATGTCTCAATCGGATTCTTGAAACTCCAATTATGATCGTTTCCGTGAAAGCTGCTAAAGCTGAAAATTAAATACGAAATCAATTTAAGGCAAAAATAAAGTAAAATATAAAAAACATAATAAAACATAAGAATATAATAGATGATAAATTAATTTAAAAAATAACTGTTGTTTCGTTAGATATGTTTAGGTTGATATAATAGGATGAAATAGACCGATATATGATTATGGAGCATATTATACTTAAATTGTTTGAATTATTTAAAATCAAAACAATTTGTTACACTTCGCCATAATATATATGAAATCTCTTGTCGTATTATTCTACTTCGCTCTGTTCTATTCTACTATGCTTACCTAAACATAGAAAATTCTAGAGAAATATCATGAGAGAAATTTAGAGAAATTTTCCAAGTGTTGTCTCAAATCAAAGGCCAATATCCATATGTAATGTGCAGTTATATTTAACCAACTTAGAATGCTGAGATAGACAAAACAAACGACCATTTCGAAGAGATCCTCAAAAGGCTGAGATAGATAAAAGCAAAATCACATGTTATGGATGTAACAAAGTTGGACACTTCAAAACTGAATGTCCTCAACAAAAAAGGTTCGTCAAAGGTACACCATTTAAAAAGAAATCTATGATGGCTTCATGGGATGACTCTGAGAACTCAAACTCAGACACTGACGAAGAAGAAGCAAATCTATGCCTTATGACTTCCTCTGAATCCGAAGTAAGTCCTCTTATCTCCTGTAACACTTGTCATGAAATGAATTTTATGTTTGACAATCTGCTAGAGGATTCAAACCTCTTAACTCAAAAATGTCTTTTTCAAAAAGAACAAATTTCAAACTTAATCAAAGAAAAGGAAGATTTAAAAAAAAACCATTGATAAACAATCTATCACAATAACTAATCTATACAATGCTCACTCTTCTCTCTCATCTAAACAAAAAGTACTAATTGAAAAAACAAATCTTCCAAAAATAGAAACTTTAGAAAACAAGATAGTAAATCTAACTCAGGATATCACAAAATTTGTTAGGTCTACTGAAACATATCAAAACATAATGGGTTCACAATCAGGTATTTTTGATAAAGCAGGAATAGGTTTCAAATCCTCAAAAAAACAAAAAAAATATATGAAACGTTTTTTACACCTCATATAAAAAATTCAGACTCAGGTAACACCACTTTAATACAAATAAAAAAATGCTACTACTGTAAGAAAACAAATCACGAGGAGTCAAAATGTTTTTTTAAAAACCATTTAAACAAAACCATGTTAAAAAACAAAACAATATATTTCCTACATGGAAAGAGAAATCTCTCTCCAAACCCATAAAGTTTGTACCAACTTCCAAACCCATACAGGTTGTACTTTCTAAAGAAAATTCCAACCTTAAAGGACCCACTCAAATCTGGATACCTAAGAAAATGCTAACATCTTCTACAGGAATGTCTTCTCTCAATAAAGAAAAAAGTTTGGTACCAGGACAGCGGTTGCTCTCGTCACATGACTGTAGATAAGGACTGCCTCATATCTCTAGAAAATAAGGATGGAGGATCAGTCACATTTGGCAACAATGAAAAATCCAAAATAAAAGGTATAGGAACCATTGGTAAGAATGGTTATGCTGTAATTAAAGATGTTCAATTTGTCGATGGATTAAAACATAATTTGTTAAGTATAAGTCAGCTATGTGATAATGGTTATGAAGTTATATTTACACAAAAGACTTGCATCATGAAACAACCTCTCACAAACGAAACTCTCTTTTGTGGAACCAGACACAAGAATCTATATACTCTTTTCTTAGATGAAATTTCATCTGAAGCCTGCTTTGCATCTCATGAAAATGAAAAATGGATTTGGCACAAACGTTGTGGCCACACCAACATGAGAACTATCTCAAACCTGATAAAACTTGAACTAGTAAGAGGCATTCCCAAAATAAGATTTAATAAAGATGCTGTGTGTGAATCTTGCATCAAAGGAAAGCATGCAAAAAGTAGCTTCAAATCAAAAAAATATTGTGTCTTCAAATAAACCTTTGGAACTCATTCACGTGGACTTATTTGGCCCCGTTAAAACTTCAAGTCTTAGTGGAAAAAGATACGGGTTCGTAATTGTAGATGATTACTCTAGATTCACTTGGGTTCTATTCCTAAAACACAAAGATGACTCTTTTGAGGCTTTCAAAAACTTTTGCACAAAAGTCCAAAATTAAAAAAGTTCTAAAATCATATCAGTAAGAAGTGATCACGGAGGAGAATTTGAAAACTCTCTTTTTAAACAATTCTTTGGAGAAAATGGAATTTCTTACAATTTTTCTTGTCCTAGGATACCTCAACAAAATGATGTGGTAGAAAGAAAAAATAGAAGTCTTCAAGAAATTGCTAGAACTATGATAAATGAATCAAATGTAGAAAAATATTTTTGGGCTGAGGCAGTTAATACATCTTGTTACATTATAAACAGAGTTACCATTAGGAAAAATTTAAAAAAAAACTCCCTATGAGTTATGGAAAAATAGAACTCCTAATATTTCATATTTTCGTGTTTTTGGATGTTATTGTTTCATCTTAAATAACAAAGATAATCTAGGAAAGTTTGATTCTAAATCTGACAAAGGAATATTTATTAGATACTCTCAAACTTCAAAAAGATATAGAATTTACAATCTCAAAAATCAATGTGTGGAAGAAAGCATGCATGTTATATTTAATGAAACTAATGAACCTTCAACCATTGAAAGTCTTGATGATGAATTAGATGAACAGGAGGAAATCCTCAACAAAGAAATTCACGTAGACACTATGGAAGAATCACTTCCAACTCCTCCAAAAGGATGGAAAACTGTACCACATCATCTTCATGATGTAATTATTGGTGAAACCTCTGATTAAGTACGTACAAGACAATTCTTCAAAGACAAAAACAACAACCTAGCAATGATGTCTCAAATTGAACCCAAGCATATAAATGATGCAATACAAGATGATTCATGGATTCAAGCCATGACTGAAGAGCTTTCACAATTTGAAAAGAATCAGGTATGGAATCTCGTTCCAAATCCTCTTGATAAAACTATTATTGGAACTAGATGGATTTTTAGAAATAAGCTAGATGAAGATGGAAACATTATAAGAAATAAAGCTAGACTAGCTGCTCAAGGGTATAATCAACAAGAAGGAATTGATTATGACGAAACATATGCTCCAGTAGCTAGACTTGAGGCTATACGTATCCTTCTTGCATATACAGCACACAAAGGTATAAAACTCTTTCAAATGGATGTAAAAAGTGCATTCTTAAATGGTGTTTTAAACGAAGAAGTTTTTGTTAAACAACCACCTGGATTTGAGGATTCAAAATTTCCAAATCATGTTTTTAAATTAACAAAAGCTCTCTATGGTCTAAAACAAGCCCCTAGAGCTTGGTACGAAAGACTTAGTCTATTCTTACTTAAAAATGACTTTTCTAGAGGAAAAATTGACACTACCCTGTTTAAAAAATCATATAAGAAAGATCTTTTAATTGTTCAAATTTATGTGGATGATATCATTTTTGGATCAACAAATGAAAAAATGTGTGATTATTTCTCAAACCTCATGAAAAGTGAATTTGAAATGAGCATGATGGGAGAATTAAGATACTTTCTAGGACTCCAAATAAAACAATCAGAAGAGGGTATCTTTATCTTTCAAGAAAAATACATCAAAGATATTCTAAAAAAATATGGTATGACAAAAGCAAAAATTATGTCTACACCTATGCATCCTTCTTCTAGTCTAGATAAAGATGAAAAAGGAATAAATACTTCTGAAAAGGAATATCGTGGTATGATTGGATCTTTACTTTATTTAACTGCAAGTCGTCCTGACATTGTATTCTCAGTTGAATATCGTGGTATGATGTCTTGCCAGACCATGTTCTGATGTTGCATGCTGAACCTTCTGAGTCAGTGCTTCTTGCGTTGATTTTGTGCATACTCTTTATATAGTTCCTAAAATGAAAATTGCATAGTATTAGAGTACCACATTATCTCATACAAAATTCATATACATTGTTATCATCAAAACTAAGAATATTGATCAGAACAAATCTTGTTCTAACAATAATGTATGAATATGATAAAATCTAAATCTTAATCCATAATTACATAATTTATGGGTAATTCAATTCAATTTTAGAGTTCATTAATTTCATAAATATAAGTCCTAATCTCCAAATACATAATTTTAAGGTAGGAATTCACTTGATGCCAGAACTGACCCCCGAACTGGACTTAACCAGTGGTGATAAACCAAAAAAAATCAAAAAATAGGAATTCAAATTCATTTCAAAATGTATGAATTTCATAATTCCAAATCGGTTATTTTTGGTAAAAAATTCTAATCAACATCAATTTAAGATACAAATCATTAAACCAATTCAATAATTTATGTATAAAAAATAAAATCAAATTGATTTTGGGAAAATATATATTGGGATGGATATGAACAATTACCTGTGAACGGAGACGACAACATGGAAAAGTTTACAAACGATCACTATAAGAAAGTTGGTCCCCTGGACATAAATTAGCGATGTGGTTATCACGTCAGTAGTTGCGACGTGATTACCACGTCACAACCAACTTTTATATTAAAAAAATCAATCCAACGTTATAATCAGAGATGTCAGGGGTTGTTTTTTTTAAAAACATTTGCGACGTGGCTATCACGTCGCTACTTAAAAGTAAAAGATAAAAAAAATAAAAACTTTAACGTTGTAGTTAGAGGGAGGTTTGAAATTTTTTGAATTTGAGTTGTGACGTTACTCCCACGTCGCAACATTTTACTGGGAATATAGCTCTGCCACTCTTACAAATATGGTAGAGTGTGTAATTATTATTATTATGACCGTTTTGTGGTAGCGACGTGCTTCCCACGTGGCAAAGGTTGCGACGTGAAGACCACGTCGCTGATTTCCTTATATATCAATTCAAAAAACCAATACATTTACGTTTCAGAGCTAGTCATTTTCTTCTCCCTTGTTTTATTCTCTCTTCTCCCTCGTTTCAACCACTGTTCTTCTCCACCAAAATTCTCCACCAAAGCATTGTAATGCTCTCTCAAATACCAAATTAAGTCAATAAATCTCTAATATTGCTCCTAACACATAACTAAATTTATATTTTATTTGTATAATTTTGTTTTTTTAAGAATTTTTAAATTTATGAATTTAATTGTGAAGAAAATTATATTGGTACTAGAAGATTGAAGGAGATTTGAAGAAGAGGTATTTTAGTAAATTTTTTTAATTTTATTTTTATTGTGATTTATTTAGTTGTTAGGTTTTATTGTGAAGAAAATTAATAATTTCTCTTAGAGAAGGAGATTTAGTTGTTATTTTTATTGTGATTTGAAGGAAATTTCTGAATTTATTTAGTTGTTAGTTAGGTTTAATTTAGGTTTAATTTTAGTAACTTTTTTTATTGTGATATATATATATATATATATATATATATATATATATATATATATATATTTAAAAACAGAAGATAAAATATATTAAAAATAATAAAAAACAAAAATGTATAAATATATAAATAAAAACAGAGTTATTTTTGCATATATATAGAAAATAAATTTTTAATGTTTATAATAAAAAGATAATATTTTTATATTATGAATTATGAAAAATAAAATATTAAAAAGATAATATTTTTATATTATGAATTATGAAAAATAAAATATTAAAAAGAGAATATTTTTATACATAGAAAATTATTTTTTTATAATTATATTAAATTTTTTTTAAAACAGAATATTTTTATGCAATGAAAATGTATTTTTATGTTTATATAAATTAAGTTTTTTTTTTGAAAAATAGAAATATAAACAAACTATAATTTAAAATACATTATTTTTGTATATATTTTATAAAAATAATTTTATTAAAAAAATTCTAATAGAATATGTTTTACTATGTAATATATATATATATATATATATATATATATATATATATATATATATATATATATATTATTGTTTTTAAAAATAGAAATTATTAATAAACAAATATGCATATTAATCTTAATGAATGTAGAAGTTATGTTTACATGATATGTAATAGTAGAATATATTATATATTTAATAGTAGAATATACATTTTAAAAGTAGAATATATTATATATTTAATAAAAATCTTTAACATGATATGTAATAGATATTTAACAGATATTTAATTAAAAATAAGTAGTACTTTTTAATATGTAATAGATATTTATATGGTACATGTTTAGTAGTTGAATCAAAATAATATTTTTAATAATAGTAAATATTTAATAGTAGTATTTTTATTAAATAATATTTCCAATATGTGTAGTTTAAAATGTGTAGTTAAAAAAATAATAACTTTATGGTTAACATATGTTCAATATAACATGTGTAGTTAAAAATATTAGTAGTATTGTTATTAAATAATATTTTTAAGAATAGTAAATATTAACTAGTATATGTTTAAGAATAATATTAAGTTGATTATTATTTGTAACTCAAAATGACAATGATTGTATAAATGTGCAGTATGGAATATTATCGGTATTATCGTAGTTGGATGTACGATAGAACATTTTCAGGAAGAATGGGACTTAAACCCAATTTTATAGTAGGAGTTGAAGGGTTTATCAGTTGGGCGTTTGCTCAGGAATTATGTCGAAGCGAAGGAGGAGTTAGGTGTCCCTGTCTTAAATGTGAATGTAGACCAATAATTAGTGACTCACAGAAAGTAACATCTCATTTGCATAGAAGGGGTTTCATTGCAAACTATTGGGTTTGGACGTTTAACGGTGAAGAACTGCCTAGTAACGTACCAGAGACTAGCAACGCGCATGCTTCAAGTAGTCAACTGCCTATAGAATATGAGGAAAACTTTAATCTGATTGGTGACATGGTTGAGGATGCTTTTGGTGTGAACGTGACCTATGATCAACCTGAAGATTTTGGTGGGGAAGAGTTGCTGAATGAGGAAGCGCAAAAATTTTATCAGTTGTTGAATGATATGAATACGCCGTTGTTTGATGGATCGTCTGACTCAAAGTTATCAATGTGTGTGAGATTATTGGCCGCCAAGTCAAATTGGGATGTTCTTGATCAGTGTTTGGAATTCTTCGTAAAAATGATGTTGGACTCAACTGCAATGAAAGACAACTTGCCTACAACATTTTATGAAGCAAATAAGTTGGTGTCGAAGTTGGGCTTAAGAGTAAGAAAGATTGGTTGTTACATTAATGGTTGTATATTGTTTTACGACAATGAGTTTGGTACTAAAGATGGATTGTTGGAGGAATGTAAGTTTTGTATGAGTCCATGATATAAAGTTCGCAGTAGGGCCGTTAACACTAATCAAGACCGTGTAGCAGTAAAGTCCATGTGTTATCTTCCGATAATACCAAGGTTAAAAAGAATGTTTGCTTCAATGCACAGTGCAAGTCAAATGACATGGCATCACACAAATAAAACAAGTCCAGGCACTATGCGGCATCCATCTGATGGCGAGGTATGGAAGCACTTTGATCGAATACATCCTGATTTTTCCGCAGAACCTAGAAATGTCAGGCTTGGATTATGCTCAGATGGTTTTACTCCTTATGTTCAAGCGTTGGGAAGTATGTATTCTTGTTGGCCAGTTATTGTAACCCCTTACAACCTTCCTCCTGAGATGTGCATGGCAAAACCATACATGTTTTTGACGTGCGTCATTCCAGGACCTTCGAGTCCAAAAGCAGAAATTGATGTGTATTTACAACCTTTAATTGATGATTTGAAGAGATTGTGGATTGGAGAATGGACTTGTGATGTATCGTGTAAATAAAACTTTACCATGCGAGCTTCCTTGATGTGGACCATCAACGACTTTACAGCATATGGCATGTTGTCTGGTTGGGGTACGCATGGCAAAATGGGTTGTCCGCATTGCATGGGATACAACAAAGGGTTCACGTTGGCTGAAGGTGGGAAAAGCTCGTGGTTTGACTGTCACCGCAGATTCCTACCACGAAATCACTCCTATAGAAGAAACATGACAAACTTTAAAAAAGATGTACGAGTGAAAGATTTGCCTCCGCCTCGATTGCCACCATGGGCTATATGGGAACAAGTTAGTGAGCTATCGAAATTTACAGATACTGGCAAAGCATGCCAAATTAAGGATACGAAGTCACGCACAATAGGACAAAAAGAAGTATATTTTGGGACCTCCCGTATTGGAAAGATAACTTGTTGCGCCATAATCTAGATGTTATGCATATTGAGAAGAATTTTTTTGATAATGTATTTAACACAGTGATGGATGTGAATGGAAAAACAAAAGATAATGAGAAGGCCAGACAAGACATGGAACAATGGTGTAACAAAAGAGAGTTGGAGTTGAAGCCTCTACCGAATGGAAAGTTATTAAAACCAAAGGCTTGTTTCAGTCTGACCTCCCAAGAAGCTAAAGCTGTTTGTCGATGGTTAAAAGATTTGAGAATGCCCGATGGGTATTCATCGAATTTATCAAGGTGTGCTGACCCTAACAATGGGAAGTTGCATGGAATGAAAAGTCACGATTGTCACATTTCTATGGAACAATTGCTACCAATTGCATTTGGCTCGCTACCCAAACATGTTCTTGAACCACTAATTGAAATTAGTCAGTTTTTTAGAGATATTTGTGCGTCAGCTTTAAAAGTGGAAGACATCATGAAGTTGGACCAAAACATTGCAATCATTCTTTGTAAGTTGGAACAAGTATTTCCGACTGGTTTCTTTGGCTCCATGGAACATTTACCTGTGCATCTTGCATATGAAGATTTTCTTGGTGGACCAGTTCAATATAGGTGGATGTATCCGTTTGAAAGGTTCATGGGTGATTCAAAGCGATCAGTGAAGAATAAAGCAAGAGTTGAAAATTTTGTATGTGCACATTACTTGCATAGAGAAACATCACATTTTTGCAGTCATTATTTCAATCATTTGATGTTAACTCCTAGAACCATACGAAATCCGGTAAATGTCAACCAGAGGAGTCAATTCACCTTATCAGTATTCGGGCTTTCAGGTCGACCTTCTGGAAAGAAGAGTGTGCATTGGTTGACCAAGAAAGAAATGCAATCCGCACATGTCCATGTCTTGATCAACTGCGTTGAAGTTAAACAATATCTTGAGTAAGTTTACCCAAAATTTTTTAACTTTGTTGACAATGTCTGTATACCAAACTTATTAAACTTATGGTGTATATTTTGTAGGGAGTTTAACAATGCATATTTTCATAGTACCAGTGTACAGTCAACATCCGGCGTCATTCATGCTCAATTTCCCTTATGGTTCAAGCAAAGACTGTCTAGCGTGTTTCCACTAACTCCAGAAATACTCCATTTGAGAAACTTGGCAGAAGGCCCTATCCAAAGCGCAAATGATTGGCACACATACTTCGTGAACGGATATAAGTTTCACACTGAGGCATGGACCGAAGGGAAAAAAACCATAAACAGTGGTGTATTTGTAAAAGGAGTTACAGATGGCGGTGAAGACGACTTTTATGGATTTATTAAACATATCTACGAGTTGGTATACAATTACTTGGATTCAGAAAATAAAGTTGTCTTGTTTTATTGTGAATGGTAAGATCCAAGTAGAGGCACAAAAATAGACAAGTCATACGGTACTGTTGAGATTCAAATAAATCGGAAATATAAAGAGTATGACCCTTTCATAATGTCAAATATTGTTAGAAAAGTTTATTATGTACCTTATCCTTCATTTGTAACACGTAAAAGAGGATGGTGTGTTGTAATAAAAACAAAACCGCAAGGTCATATTGAAAATGGCGATCAAGTAGAAGATGCTTCCTATCAAGTTGATGATGTTGATCAAATTAATGAAGTGGTTGCAGCTGAAGACATTACAAGTTTGTCTAATACAATTGTTGAGGGACATCAAGTTGATGCATCTATATTGTTGGTTGAAAATAATGTGGATGAAGAGAATGATGAAGAGTTTGAATCCGATGACAATAATGAAGAGAATGACGAAGAGAATGATATGGATAACGAAGATGAAGAATAACTTATGTGTTAATGAATATCTTTTAAATTTGTTAATGAATATATATATTCTTTTAATGAATATCTTTTTATGTGTTAATGAATATTCTTTTAATGAATATATAACGAAGATGAAGAATATCTATTTATGTGTTAATGAATATCTTTTAAATTTGTTAATGAATATATATTCTTTGTTGATGAATAATATAATAGGTAAAATGCCACCTAAGAGTAAAGATAGTGGTAAGAAGAAGTCCCAACGTCCGAGGATAGTAGTATGTGACGCGCCTCACTCGGCCGTGTGTCCCCCCCCCCTCAGAGTCATGTTGATCATATGTCTTTAGCCAGTACTCAGGCTTTTACCCCATTACTCTACTCCCACACATTCCCGTCTGGGGTACCTGCATCTTTCTAGTACTTAGGATCCAGTTTGCCTTTCCCATCGACTCAGATGCCATCATCCTTCCAGCATACTGGTGTGCCCTCGTCCTTCCAGCAGGCAGGAGGACCTAGCTTTTCATTCGCACATACTGGTGTGCCCTCGCCCAGCTTTCCATTCGCCCATACTGGTTTGCCTTCATCTTTCCAGCAGACTGGAGGATCTGGTTTTTCATATCCCATCCAGGTTACTTCATCCTTCCAGCAGACGGGAGGATCCAGCAGTACACGTCCGACACAGGCTGAACGATCTTCTCGTCTACATCCGACACAGGCTGGACGATCTCCTAGTCCACATCCGACACAAGCTGGACGATCTCCTAGTTCACATCCGACATAGGCTGGATGATCTCCCCGTCCACGTCGCACACATGCTGGAGGCTCACGCACCCCACATCCCACACATGTACCGGCACGTGAGGTTGATGAGGAAGTTGATGAGGCAGTTGATGTGTGATATGCAATACTTGAAATTTACTTTTAAAAATGATCCATTTTAAATTTACTACACTATAAAGCTGATGTGACTTAAGATTTGATTCTATTAACCAATTAAAGTGAGTTCATTAAAAAAGTCAATTGTATAACTACACCATAGAAACTCTCAACAAAAATAACTGTGTGATCCTAATCGACTTAAGGGAGAACTTTTAAATACTATACTCTACATGTAAAAACCCATTCATTGAAAAATACTCTTAACATATGCTAATCCTCCCATGCATACACATTATATGTAATATACATATTTAAGAATCATATATCAATATAAGACAGAAAATTCAGCACCTAAAACGGTCAAAATAATGTGACATATAATTCATGTAGACAAATAGAAGTGAATCAATACTCTTACACCATCAACTTTTAAAATTCTCATGGAGTGGTTTGTCTCACTATCGTCGAAAAAAATTGTTACAAAAATATTAAGGAAGTTTATTTTATGGTGGAAATTGAATAATGGAAGCTTCACGGAAACCCTAAAACTGATAAAAACTTATCGATAATGGTGTGAGTCATTATTCTAAAAATGATTGAGCATATGTCCTAATGAAGTATAGTGCGGCCACTATTGTAGAGTCATAGAACAAAGTCTAAGTAGAAAGGAGCCCTCAAAAGCTAAAAGCTTATTGGTTTTGGAACTTAAAAGAAACCGACAAAAGATAGTAGGATAATTGTCCAAACAAGTAATATTCCCAAATATAGAACGTCACGTACATGCATATAATAGTATTATGGGTTGCCTTTAATTTTTAGATTTTTGTAAAAATATATCATAGGTTCAAAGGTTAAGTATTATTGACTGTGACTTAGTTCATTACATATACAAAAATTATACTCCTCAATATTGATTGATATGATAAAATATTGCACAGATATTATAAAAAGAGTTGAAAAGCTTTAACTATATAATTGTTTAACATTAAGACTCAAATACACAAATTTAAGATCAATATTCAATAAAAATTAATTTTGCTCACTTTAAAAATAAGTTGGATTACTTCTCAAAATACACATAAATTATTTATTGAAAATGGCTTAATTATTAGAAATTTGGGTTAACCCTAATTTTTTAAAACTGACTTGTAAAATAAGAGTTGATGTTTTATATAAATAATATTAAATTTAGTTCGATACTTGGATATAAACTGTGAGAGAACTATGTGAATTGAACCATTCATTCACAAAATCGATTCATAGGTTGAAGAGGGTCCTTCTATATAAAATATTCTTCAAATTTTTTGTGAACTAATGTACGCTTTGAGATATTTCCAATAATAATGTTCCATAATGAGAAATTTCAACATTGTAATCTGTTTCTCCTCCATCCGTGCGACTAAACAAGTGGGGAAGAGGACAGAACCGTATGCTTTTCCCTTTACAAATTTTCCATTACGGTTAGCTTCCCTTTATATGACAATTGTTTATTATTTTAAGGAAAAAAAGTTGTGGCCTTTTTTTATCACAATAAAGTAGTGGCCTAGGTTGCTAAAGTTTTCATGCTCTTCATTACGTGCCTCTTTCTTACTCGTCGTTTCTTTCAATAGTATTGCCACTAAAAGTAGAGCCGTAAAATTGGCCGGCTCAGCTAAACCTGCTTCGGTCCTATTTAAATAGACTGTCCCAACACGATTGTCTAATAGGTTATAAAAATTAAACCCGACCCATTTTTTAAAAACAAGTGTAGTCCAATGGATCAATTCAGTCCGTATTTTAATATTATAGTTTTAATTTTATAAAAAAGATGTAATAAATAAAAACTACATAACGTATATAGAAATATCTTAAACTTATTTAAGTGATGTTTAATATATATATATATATATATATATATATATATATATATATATATATATATATATATATATATATATATAAATATAAATTAATTTAATATTATCGCCAATACTTATCAAATTTTCTCTCCATCTAACAACTATTTTCTTGATCACATCATTTTAAAAATATATATTCATCCTCTTTAATTTTTTTATCACTTGAAGACACATTTATGCAATCATAACAAATCTCAATCTTTTTTCTCTAAAATTTAACAATTTTTTTTTCAATAGGCCATTCCAAAGTTCGCTTGGCTTGGCCCGGCCCATGAAAAACACAGGCCCAACGGTTGGCTCAAAAAGATAGGGTCGTGTTTTTTAAAGTATTTTACAGCCTGACACGTGCTAAATTATTGGACTTTTGGGTCTGCTCGATGGACCGGACTCATTTTGACAGCTGTATTCAAAAGTGTCATTATACAACCAGGTTTTGTCATTTTGACACCAATATCTTACATCTATAAATACACCGTATATATTGTTCACTTTGAACATAATTTTTTTAAAATAAAATATAATTTTTAAAAATAATTTTTTAAAAAATATTTTTTTAATATATTTAATTTTAAAATTTATTTTATAATACAAATATAATGTTGTGTCATTAATCAACTTTACAATTATATTAACAACAAGAATGTATTTTATTATTTAATTGTTTTATTTATAATTTAGTATTTTATTAAACTTTTAATGTCAGAATATATTAACCAAATTTTAATATTTGATTAACCAAAATAGTTTTAGACATAAATATATTAAAACGTCAAAATTATATAAAATACTGTTTATGAATTTGTGAATAGTGTATATGGTATAGTTTCATTTTTGGATGTCATGATATCATTTTTCTTATACAACACATAAAATTCGGTAGTATTTCTGATTTATTTTGCTATAAGTTTGAAAAGACTTTGATATGCTATTTTAGCTTTTCAAAATTTTCAAATGTGTGTTTTTGACTCTTTTATATAATGTCATGAAATGTGTTATGCGTTGCTGGTAGGCAGAAATGAATAAAACTAAAAGTGAATTTAATTAAATGAAGATAATGCCTTGTTTTTTATTGAAAATGAAAATTTTGTTTTATAGGCACATTACACTTGTAACCGAAAAGAGAAAAATATGCAAATGAAGAGAATGACTTGTTTATTTTTATTGAAAATGAAAATTTAATTTATAGGCACTAATTTATTTATAGGCACATTACACATTTAACTGTTGTTTATTTTTCATAAGTTCCGGTTTAGTTCGATATTAAAAGTTTGGTAGGTTTTTGGTCAGTCCGTTATTAAAATTAAGATAGATTAAAGTTCAGCCCAATATTAAAAGTTTGATAGGTTTGAGATCAGTCCAATGTTAAATTTTTATAGTTTATTGGTTATCCCATGTAAAATTAAGGTTTAGAGCTCAAGGTTTAAGAAGCTTGAAGAGTAATAACTCCAAGGTTCTTGTTTGTAGAAAGAAATCTAACTGTTTTAATCCACCAATGGGAAGGAACACTATCCACTTCATTCCTAAACTTTTAAGAAATAAAAGACGCAAACTCTCAAATCTATCGTCTGGTATTATTTAGTTTAAGGTAAACCATTACATCCTTGTATAAGGGGGTTTGTGAGCCTTTCCTACTAAAAGATCTCAATTATGAGTGCATGCATACCTCGTAAATGTATTTTAAATGATGTCAACTTAGTTTGACTCAAGGAGGTCGACGCGTCGCTGCAACTCTCTGCGTGATTCTGGTCGACGCATGAGCTCTAGGAAGTCGACGCGTCGCTACCCAAACTGAGTTTTTGTGCACCAGATCCTCTGTTTCAGCTCACCATTACACATCCACATAACTACTTTTCTACACACACTTTTCAAGCATCTTTGAAACCTGAAAGATACACAAGTCTTCTCATCTTCATTTTCTTCTTGTTCACTACACAATTACACATAATCCTTCTTGTGTGTTGATACATGATAAAGCTTGTTAACGTCTATAGATAGGAATTGGATATTCCCTTGGGTAAAGATTGCTGGTGGTTTCATTGAATAAAACCTTTGAGGTTTTGTCCTCCAAGATCAAGGTGATTTGGGGGGGTTTTGGACAAGAGGCTTTGGTTAAGATTCAGCCGATTAAAGGTCTTGAAGAACACGGGTTCGTTCAAGTGGGCCACTGTAGACAGAGGATCAAGGAAAGCTCTTAGGTAGACTTGATCTTGCTAAGATCAAGGGGAGAGAGAATAAAGAATCAACATCAAAACTGAGTTTGTTTGTTTATTGCCTTAACTTCTTTTGCAATAACAATTTGCAAAGTATATAATGATTATCTCAATCCTCATTTGGAATTGGGGGCAGACGTACCCTTAACAAGGTCGATAGGGGAATTGCCTAAAAAATGTTGTGTTTCTTGTCTTTTACTTTACTTCTTATTGCATTCATTTTTGGTATTTAATTGTCTTAGCACATAATATTCAAAGTGTAGATTTGTGATATAAAAACTATGTTTACATTGCTGATAACAATTGCATTTTTCAATTATTAATCACGAACCTCTACACTTAGAAAATTGTAGTGCTTAGTATATTGCATACCAAGTGTTTGTTTATTTGCTTATTCAACAAACTGTTTGCACAACACGTGTTCGATAAATTGCCTTAGCAAATTTATCAATCTCATTCTCATTGGAAGTATGTGATTAAGTGTTAATCATTCAAACGAATAATTTTTTGAAAAACGTATTGATTTGATTTTTCAAACTCTTTAGCGTGTCCACTTTCTTCGTGGTTGTAGCATATTCGATCCTACCTATAGCGGTTCGGAATAGACAAAAGTCGATTTAGGGACGCTTCCATTAGTCAAAAGTTTTTAAAAACACTGTGAAATTTCTATTGATGTATTCACCCCCTCTAGCTCATTAGCCTATCGTCTACCATCAACATTTATTGAAAACTCTCAAGATCAATTATTAAGGATAGGACTAGGTCCTTTTGTTTTGACTGAATCTCTATAAACATCGTTGTTCCTCTTTTCCCCTAACTTTTTAAATTTCTGCAAGTTATTTTCTGGTTTTTATTATTTTTTTGCGGTTAAGTTTCTAAAACTGTTTTTAAACTTAGATTTTGTTTCCCAAAAATTTTTAAAATCACTTATTCATGAACCACACAATTCACCACCTCTTGTGTGAGAAGTCTCAAGTCTAACAAATACTTACTATTAATAATTTGCATATGTTTCTCTTATTGGTGAATAAAGTTCGTTCATTTGGCCATTTTTAGAAACCATCATTGTTGAAATGAGTTTCAATACAACTAAACCATTCCCTGGAGCTTATTTTAAAAATTACAAAGCTTTAAAAATGAGTTTCAATACAACTAAACCATCATATGTTTCTCCCTTTTTTTCTTTTCATAACACTTTGGTTGCCCCATACATACATCCTTATTGAGTTCACCATAGGAAAATGATGATTTAAAATCGAAGTGGTAGATCTATAAACTCCTTTGTGTTCCAAGTGCTAATATCATACTCAAAGTTTCCACTTGATCCACATGAGTAAACACTTCGGTGAAATCTACCTCTTGTTGTTAAGAATATCCAATGCTTTATAATTAAGCTTTATACTTATCAACTTTTCCAAGCTCATTTAATTTTGTTTTTAAATAACCATTTAAGTTCAATAATTTTAGTTCCAACTAGTAAATCAGTAAGGCTCCATGTCTGATTTCTCTCGATGGAATTAAGTAGTCAGGAAATTAGTTAGCCTCTTAAGAAGTTTAAATTGTATGAAATATGATTTATTGTAGGACTTATTTTAGGGGAGGATAATATTATTGCTTAAGGCTAGCACAAGGATACACTGTATTTATAAATAAACACACAAAAGTGTGAAAAAAAGAAGGAAAAATGGCAATGAGCAACACAAATAAAGTTCTTGTGCTCAAAATTGGAGGAACAAGTTCATGTGCCAAAAAATGGAGGAACAGTGGATGTCTTCACTAATAGTAACAGTTTGGACTCATTACAAATGAGATCCCATCATGTGAAATGGTGGGGCATCTAGCCAAACTTATCAAGAAAAAAATAACAATGCCTCAAGTTTAAAATGAGCTATAAGGCCAAGAGCAATATAGTTAACCCCCCTTTCTAGAACTGAAATAAAGAAATCTTGGACCATAGAATAGAGTAATCAAAATAGGATTTAGGCTAGCTATCTTAATCGAGGACTTCTTGAATGACATGCAGTTTCAAGAAGCACACACATACGCTAACAAGAGTAATTTGTAAAAAAACTGAGTTGTGCCAAATTTTGAGCTGCTAGGGTAAGGGATGGAGGAAAGTAAAAAAATTATTTTATAATATTATTTGTCACATCACTTGATGAAAAGTAATTATTCAAGTTTGAGAGTGTGATAACTCACTTTTTATGAGTTGTTATATAACTTAACACTTGAATTTATCTTTTTAATTCAATTATTTACTAGTTTAATTTAATGCATTTTATTGATTATAAGTAAATTATAAAGAGCACAATAGGTGCTCTCATTTTTTAGTTTTTATGTGTTTGATAATTGTGTAGAAATGACTTTTGATGAGTCATGGAACGATAGTACTGGAACATAACTTTAACCCAAAGTTTGAAGAAGATAGTTGGACGAAATAGAATATGCAACGAAAAGTACAAAGAGTAGACATTCAGAGTTCTAGGTCATACGGGGCTCCAATCAACGGGATGGAGTGTATTTGAATCAAATAGCAAAGGGATAAGAATGAGGCACTAAAAGACAAAACTTTGCACAATAGTACAACTATTACAACGCCCAGCTTGTCTACTAGTTGTAAAGAACTGTTGCAAGACACATCCTCCGGTATATTTGTGCCACTAGCCTACCACAAGACACTTTATCTCCCACATGCTAATTGTACTTTGCTTTGCAATGGTATGAAAAGGGAGAATTGGATGGAAACATGTTGACTTTTTTGGGCCAAAGACCGTAAATATCCAAAAGCTCATGATCTTTATTCTAAGACACCACAAAAACTCTAGATGAAAGTGACTATAAAAATGACCTTTTGGAGAAAATGAAATAGGTTCAAAAATTCAGAGAGAGAAACACTTCGTGAAATTTGGTGAATAGAGCAAGTTGAACGAAAGTGGAGTTTTCTTCATCTCATCTTCTAAAAAATAATCAAATGGAGAGAATGACTTGTTCATTTTTCATTGAAAATGAAAACTTAGCTTTATAGACATATTACACTAAACTCCTAATAAATCAAAATAAAATCTTCTAAAATAAGAATATAATATGAATCAAGAAAACTCTAATAAAAATATCCTAATTGTAGTCAACAGATTCTTTCATTTGTCAGTAAACTTTTGTCTATGTGAGTCACACACTTAATAAATCTATAAGACTAAAATCATTGACTATTATAAAAAATCTTTTTACCTCAAGTTGAAAAAAGAGTTTACCTCGGTTTCATAGCGGAGGTAACAAAGACCTTCATAAAAAACTTTCACTTTTCCTCCCAGTTATAGATACACCTAGAAAAAAATTATACTACTCATGAGTTTGAACCTTTGCAACATCAATTTCGTATTTTATTGTAAAGCATAACTTTTTTTCTCGATCTTAAAATTATCCAAGATGAAATAATGCAAAATTTAATGATATATATATATATATATATATATATATATATATATATATAGAGGAGGGATATTCTTACTCCAGGAGTAAGTTATTTACACTTACTCCAAATCTGGATCATTGATTCTTCTCAATCTAATGGTTAAAAATATTAAGTAATTAAATGTGGAGAGAGAAAATCATTACTTATTACTTTTAACCATTAGATTGAGAAGAATCAATGATCCAGATTTGGAGTAAGTGTTAATAACTTACTCCTGGAGTAAGAATATCCCTCCTCATATATATATATATATATATATATATATATATATATATATATATATATATATATATATAATTTTTTATATGTTTACATTATTATTGTTTAAATCTAGAATTTTGACGAATAGTTCTAAAAGATCTTAATAACCATCTTTGTGAATCTTGGTGAAAAGCAAATGATGGAATTTGTTGAGTATCTGTATATTGTAATATGTTCTCAATTGCTTTAGATTTATTTGTTTCTGATATGAAATTAACCAAGCTTAGTTAGGAAAAATAAGATATCATGTATAAAGACAACAAATTATATAAAGACTAAAAGACCTTGAACCAATGCTATTTTCTACTCTTGCAATCCATTCCTTTAAGTTTTACTTTTTTCAATCCTAATTTTTTTATTATCAATGTTTGTGATTCACAATGTAACATCTAAAATATAAAGTGTGTGTGCCTTCTTAATGACTGTCGTGAGGATTTCACGCATATCACAAATGTTTCTAGTGGATTAATGTTTTGGAAGTGTTTTGAGCGTTGATAGTCCATAAATAGATGATAAAGATTTATTTATGAACAATAGTGTAGTGTTTTGAACATTGATACTCAATAAATGGACAATAAAAATTTGGTTATGAATAAAACTGTAGATTCTTGAGCATTGATACACAATAATTGGATGAAAAAGATTTTTTATGAACAAAATTGTGACACTTTTTCCCTCGTTATTTATTAACAACTGAGGTAAAAGGTTGTGTCTTTTTAAAATTAAAAAAAATAAAATAATGACATTTTTCCCTCGGTTTTCAGACCATCCGACAGAATAAATTACTTCTATTACATACTGAAAAAGAAAATGGTGTATTGTAAGGTATATCACTCAAAGATTTTTACCATCCACTATTTTTTTTTGGGTTGTAATATTTTTAAGTATGATTAGGAATAGATTTCTCAATGTTATCAGACAAAGAAAGAACAACAACGACATTCTATGAGATGGATCGCAAGAGCAGAAAAATCTTTGATCAATGTTGTTTTCTTTTTTATGGAAAAGGCGAATTCATACACCAAACGAAATTACAACACAGGGGAGGGAGAGTCCACAATTGGGCAAACTCCCAGCCAAGTTTTTGAGCCAACTGACTTTGCTAATTGAGCCAAAGCATGGGCTTTTGAATTAAGCTTCCTAGGAATAAAAACAATACTAGCAATACTGAAAGACTTCAAATGGCTGCGACAATCCTCTGCAACTAATTCCAGACACACATGTGTAGTAACTTCATTGACACAGTCCACCAATTTTTTTGCATCCGATTGAAAGATCACCTTACTGAGCTTTAAACTGATGGTTGTCTCCATGCTCCATCTCAATGCCAAATCTTCTGCCAAGCTAGGATTGGACCTTAATACCTGTTTTTTGCAGAGAGATATCACTGGCTTTTCCTCGTCGTCCAAAATCACACAACCAAAAGTAACCACGTCGTTCTCTCCTAATCCATCATCGACCCTAACAGTATGAAAGCCAACAGCTGATGCACTTCCATTTTCCACACTTTCAGGATTTTTATTTTTCGCCCATGATGGGTTGTGGTGGTTTAGCTCCATAACAGCGTACCTAGCTTCCATGGCCACCTTGACAGGATCAACATCCTTCTGCTGATAGAGCCTGAGGTTGCGAGCCTTCCATATATGGTGGAGTAAGTAACAAGATACCTGCACAAAGAAAACATTGCAATTGGACAACATCTCAAACAGCAAAGCATTAGTGTCATTTGTCCCATTTGAGTGATATCCAAGGACCGATGCAAAGAACACCCTTCTGGCAAAGTCACGTTGAGTGAAAAGATGATTGGTTGATTCATTTCCTTGATGACACAGGCCACAAGTTTCCTCCAACGCAATTCCTTTTTTCTGCAAATTTGTTTTAGTAGGAAGAATATTGCAGGCAAGCCTCCATAGAAAGTGTTTTATTCTGGTATGGATAGGAGCGTTCCAAACCTTCTTCCAAAGCTCCTGGGAGGGAGGATTAGAAGGCCCTGGCTCCTTCGCTTCCTTGTCCCGAATACACACGTGGTACGCTGTTTTAACAAAGTATGCTCCAGATTTTTCATGGTGCCAAACTTGTTTATCCACTACATTCCTTCTAGAGAGAGGGATACCCAGAATGTGCTCAGCTTCATCTGCTTCAAAAGTTTGCCTCATCAAATCAGTCCTCCACATACCTAGCTCGCTATCAATAAAGTTGCTGACTCTGACATCTGGGTCAGAATTCCTCATTTGCCCCACCACTTTGAGTCCCGCAACAGTAGGGATCCATTTGTCTCTCTTTGCCACCACCTTTTCACCATTGCCAATACGCCACATTGTGCCAGTTAGCACTAGCTCTCTTGATGAGAAAATGCTTCTCTAAGCATAACTGGGATTAGATCCTAAGGTACTCTCCTCTATGGACCGGTTATGGTAGTATCTACTCTTAAACACTCTTTCTAACAAAGATCCTTCCGCCTGCATAAGTCTCCAAAAATGTTTGCCCAACAAGATTTTGTTAAACTCGCTGAAGCCTCTAAAGCCCAATCCTCCTACACTTTTTGATTTAGCCATTCTTTCCCATCTCATCCAATGAATCTTCCTATCACCCTCCTTGCTACCCCACAAAAATTTCGCCACAATGCTCTCTATCTCTTGACAGACTGACTCCGGCATTTTGTAGCATCCCATAATGTAGTTTGGGATTGCTTGGGCCACTGCTTTTATGAGCACTTCTTTTCATGCTTTTGACAAAGCTTTTTCTTTCCATCCTTTCACTTTCTTTTGAACTCTGTCAACAACAAGTTTGAAAATATCTTTCTTCGATCTACCAAAAATAACTGGGATTCCCAAGTACTTTGTGTGCCTCTGAACTGTGTTAACTCCCATCCAACTCTGTATGTTAACTTTTTCCTCTGGCTTGACATTTGCGCTGAAAGAAGCCTCTGACTTCTCAAAGTTAACGACCTGCCCCGAAGCTGATTGGTATTGGTGCAGAATGTTCAGGATTTCCCTTGCCTCGTTGGTGTTGGCTCTCACAAATAGGAGGTTGTCGTCAACGAAAAACAGATGTGATATCACTGGGGAACTCTAGCAATCTTGACTCCATGGATCTTGTTGTCCTCCACTCCTTTCTTCAGTAAACCTGAAAAAACATTAGCACACAGTATGAATAGGTATGGGGAAAGAGGATCTCCTTGGCGGAGCCCTCTTCTCGGTTTAAAACTCATGCTTCGTTGGCCGTTAATGAGGATTTTGTAGGACACAGTGGAAACACAATGAGCAATCAGGGTCACCAGCTTTTCAGGAAAGCCCATAGATAACAGAACTTTGGAGATAAACTCCCACTCCAAACGATTATATGCCTTAAACATGTCCAGTTTTAGCGCCATGAATCCTCTCTTGCCCTTCTTCTTCTCCTTCTTCATCTAGTGGAAACATTCAAGAGCCACTAGAGCATTGTCAATAATGAGTCGACCTTGCACAAATGCACTTTGTTCTTCGTCTATAATATCTGGAAGGAGAGCTTTTAACCTGTTGGCAACGGCTTTTGTGATGATTTTCATGATGACATTACAAAGGCTGATAGGTTTGTAGTCTTTGGGGCTTTTAGGGTTTTTACACTTGGGAATAAGGGCAATGTAAGTGTTATTCATGGGGCTGGGGTCCATATTGTTGTTTAGGACTTCCAAGGTTAAGTGTGTAATCTCCGGCCCAACAATGTTCCAATACCTTTGGAAGAAGAGAGAGGGGAGACCATCCGGACCAGGCGCTTTGACTGGGTGCATCTGGAACAACGCTTCCTTAACTTCTTCTCCAGTAAAAAGTTCCTCACAGAGTGCTACATGCTCTTGCTTTAGTCTGTCTTTCACTACTCTTAGGACATCCTCCGCAATAGATGGGTGAGAGGATTCAAAGAGCTCAGAGAAATGCGAAACCAGAATCCGTTCACAGTGATACTCTCCTCTCCACCAGTGTCCATTTTCATCCATCATCTAAGTGATTTTATTTGTTCTGCGTCTTTGCTCTGCCTTACCGTGGAAAAATTTTGTGTTCCTATCACCATGATTAAGCCACACCGCTCGACTGCGTTGCCTCCACATTACTTCCTCAGTATGTAAAAGATTATTTCTTTGCTGGACTAGCGCTCTGTGCTCTCTTATGGCTTCAATATCACTTCCCCATCTTGCTTCTTCATTAAGAGTTTCTCCGATTCTTTTAAGCTCCTTTTTTATACTTCCAGTTCTGAACTCTTTAAAATACTCATTTAGGTGCCGAATTTCTTGAAGCTTGCCAAGGCCTACGCTATTGGAATTGTTCCATAACTTACGCACGATTCCTTCACATCTTGAGTCCTTACTCCACGCCTCCTCAAATCTGAACAAATATTTCCTCTTCCTTTTGATGCCCTTGTCTTCATCTTCTAGCTGAATACTTAGCACTACGTGGTCAGAACCAAATCTAGACAGGTGATTAACAGTAATAGGACCAAACCTTTCCAAGAATTCAGAGGAAACCAAACACCTATCAAGCCTGCATTGTATGTTTTCACTTCCTTCTCTTCCATTCGTTCAAGTGAAAGGGTGCCCACAGAATCCTGCATCTCGTAAGTCGGTAACATCCATCGCCGATCTGCCAATCTCTGTCTAATTAAAAGTTCTACTATTTCCTCCCTGTTTCTCATTAGCATACAGAGTGTGGTTAAGATCACCGCAAACTAGGATTCGATCACATCCTCTCCTTACAAGGTCCTTTATCAGATCCCAAGTTCTCCATTTATGATGTCCTCTAGGTGGCCGTACACCCCACAAAACGTTCAATCATGACTGTTAACTTCATCATGTATTACCCCTTCAAAATGGTTTTTTGAAAACGAATTTGTGGTCAGCTGGATTCCCTCCTTCCAAAGGATTAACAGTCCTCTTGCTCTCTTGTGGTGTCGTTTTTTTACCTCTCCGTTTCACTTGGGAGGACGACACGCTAGACCCTTCACGCGAAATTTGGAAGGAGAATGCACCCGTGTCGGGAGGAATTTTGTTTCAGTTCTTACTACGATAACACACAAACTTTTTAATTATCCTACGAAAGAGGAAGGGGAAAAAAATCTCAAATAAACCCTAGGAGTTTGCTAAGTGTGGGATTCACCTAGACTAGAAATTCTGGAGTCTGGGAGGTCGGTTATGCATAGGGAAGGTTTTAAGCACCCTACATATCCGTAGTACTCTACGGGAACCTTCTTTGTGTCTATGTGTTTGTGTTTGTTGCTAATTGATTGGGAAAGTTTCTCCTTTGTGTTAGGAGGGAAAATTGAATTGATTTGAAAAAGACAGACAGACAGACTATTTTTGGTTTTTTATTAGCTCGCTGAGATTCCTTGTGAACCTCATGCCTACATATCCCTAATGGAAGTCAGAGCTTTTTGTAGTTTGGAGAACTAACTAGGGAAATTAATTATTTTTGGTGCCTTGCTTAAAGCTCAAGGTTGAAGCTGGAATTAAATCTCTGTTTACAGTAAAGAGACATGAAATCATCTTTACAGAGAGGTATTTCTACCAAGGTTGTCAAACTCGCGAGTCTACTCAGACTCGTAAAGGGTCTATAGACTCGACTCGCAGACTCGATTCACAAACTCGTACGAGTCTATGGAAAATAAAAAATTATTTTCAAAAACCTGTAAGTGACACATATATGACACACTCTTAAATTTGTACACTTGTAAATACCTCATATATGGCACAAATATATAATAGAACACCAATTAGCATTAAAGTTTAAATATCATACTCTATAAAAAATTATTAGCAAAAAACTCGAAAATAAAACAAATAAAATAGCAGAGTATGTAGTTAAAGACTTAAAGTACTAATATCTTCTTAATTGGCTACTACATAAAGCAAAAAAAATCATAAAACAGATATGCTAATGACTACAATCATCAAAAGTTCCAGTGAAATCATCACCACCAATATTATCTTCACCATCTTCTTCATCGGTATCTTGAGTATCATCATAAAACTCTACCCAGATGAATCAACTTCATCATTAACCATTGTTGGATTGCTTCAAGTTCAACTTCCACCTAACTCAATATTGTCACCCCACCACTGCATAACATTAAAAACAACAACATAAGCTTATACAACATTGATAACAATAACATCTTCTTGCTCAACAATAACTGCATTTTGTACATTTTCTTCATCAGGATCTTCAATTATCCTTTCATCATCTGAATGAATATCTTAAAATAAAAGAACAACACTCTTTACTTTTCCTTTTCTACTTTTCAACTTCAAATTGCATATGGCATAAACCAAATTATTTATCTTTTTCATGCAACATATTTCTTCTCTTTGAATGAACTTGCAAAATAAATTTTAATTCAACTTATTGTTTCTAAAAAAAATAAAAATAAAGTCTATTTTAATGCAACTTATTGTTTCAGAATAAGGATGACTCTTATGGGGAAAAGATCCTAAAGATTGGGAATCTTTTGACACAGGGAATGTGGTTTATCTGCCTTGTACAAAGCCCAAGGTTGTGACTACTTGATGATGAAGGACTCACTGGGGAGACTCTATTATCTTCCTTGTACAAAGCCCAAGGTTGTGGCTGACTCTGGATAGGGGAATACCTATGGGTAGGGATTTGACTCTAAGAGGAGTATGTGCCTTGTACAAAGCCCAAGGTTGAGGCTAACTTTTAAAATGGGAAAGAACTACTAGTGTGGGATCTTTTGGCTCAGAGGGAATTTTTGTTGAGGATTACTCTTTTGTTTGGAGACTAAAGGTTGACCCTACTGAGGATTATGCTTTTGTTAAGCAGGGATTGCTGAATGAAAGACCCAGGTTTGAGGATTGACTCTACTGGGGAATTTATTTGGATGATTGACCTAAAGTAGACTCTACTGAGGACATGGTTTTTATTGACTGAGACTGACCTTAAGTGAGATTTATCTTTTAAAAGTTGAATTTTTTGAAGCTAACCCTTTCTAGGGAATTATGACTTTAAAGGGCTGATTTTGGAGGCTAACCCTTTCCAGGGGTTTTACTCTGCTAGAGAGTTTTATCTTTTGAAAGCTTAATTTTTTTGGAAGCTAACCATTTCCAGGGATTTTGATAAAATAAAAGAATGAATGGAGGTTGACCCTTTCCAGGGATTTTGATGATGGCAGAATGATTAACTATTTGAGACTTCTTGTTTAAAGCCCAAGATTAAGGCTGACACTGACTGAGGATAGACAGATATGGATCCTAGACTCTGCTAAGGAAGAAAATTATTGGAGATAAAGGTGACAGAGACTGTCCATGTCTCTCATTCCAAAAGATATACTCAATGTGAAATTGAGACATTCTTAGCTTGTTTAAAGTATGGTTTTAAGAATAGAATAAACTCACCAGGGTAGGCTAAAAGGTGACTAAAGACCTGTTCCTATGTTTATAAGAAACCTGATGGGTCCTTGTATACAAGCTTAAGAGGAAGCTGGGAATGCTTTTAAGAAGCCTGTGCGTCCTTGTACAAAGCCAAAGAGGAGGCTAATCGAGGGTCCTTGTTATAGCACAAGAGAAAGCTATGTGGTTTTGAACTTATTTTGGCTCTAAGCAAATGGGTAAGAGGTTTCACTAGGAATAATTCCTCTTGGGTGGATGTGTCCTAATTTGGGTTATAAGGCTTTTTCAAGATGTTTCACCGGGAATAATTCATCTTGAGGGTTTGAACTAAAGATCTCTAATTAGGAAAGAGCCTTCACTGGGAAGACATTCTCAATCCTAGGCCATAGTCCTATAATATATATATATATATATATATATATATATATATATATATATATATATATAGTTCAACTATCTTAATGTCATACCCCAAAAGTTGCCCATCTCATTCCTCTTGTTCGAACTCAGATCAAGGCACAATGACTCAAAGACATCCCTCTTAAACAAAGTTTCAAGAAACTAGGGTTTTTGTTGTTCTAAGGAAAAATCAATGGATCAAAAGCTCCAAGGAATCTTATATGGTTTATGATATTCCAAACTACCTCCATGACAAAATTCAGGTCTCAATTCAAGGAGTTGATCACTCAATTGCTCAGAAAGTCAACAGTCGACTGATTTGACCTAAAAGTCAACTGTGGTCAAAGTACAATCAAAACTCCTGATTTTTTGTCATCATCCTTATTTTTAAGTATCATTCACCATTTGATCAAGAATTGATCATGGTTCATCAAGGAAAGATAAAAAATCGACAATTTCAAAAGTTTCTAAATTAGGGTTTTCATAGGAGAAAGTCAACTGAACTTTGAACAGACATAACTCCCACATGGAACATCAGAAATTTTCCATCCAAATCTCATTTTGGAGGAAATTGAATTCTCTACAATTTTGTCTCTCACATGCCAAGTCCAAAAATGCTTAATTTGAGAGATATGGATCAAAAGATTATAGGTCCTTTTTGAAAGTCAACCAAAAGCAGTTTTTTGTCAAAGCCAATACCATCAAGATAAAATGCTCAAATGAAAAAAAGCTTCCAAAGTGGCCTATAGAGGACATCTTGAGGTTTCCAAAAAGTCCTAGAACTCTTCCATA
The DNA here is from genome assembly GCF_029867415.1 of Vicia villosa. NCBI lineage: Eukaryota > Viridiplantae > Streptophyta > Magnoliopsida > Fabales > Fabaceae > Vicia > Vicia villosa. The sequence continues at coordinate 155,102 of NW_026705104.1, read as the reverse complement.
TCTTAAAAATTGAGGGAGATAAGCCTTGTCAAAGTTGGACAATTTTCAAGAGAAAAATGTGAAACAAAAAGGCTTCCAAAAGGATTTCTTTGCAAATGGGCCCAAGTTTTTATGATCCAATCTTGTTCTCCAAGTTATCAAAGATATTCAATCTTAAATCCACGAATTTATAATGAATTTTGGATTTTATTTGAATTTTTATTCATTTAAAAGGTGATTTAAATCAAATAAATGATGGAAAATAGAAGGAGATTTGATTTGCCTTGATTTTTAATCAATATCAATCTCATAAATAGCATATTTTCCATATAAATTCGTGCAAAGCAATAGTGAGAGAAAAAGATTAAAATTGGACTAAAATTAGGAAGTTTCATAACTAATTCTCAATCAAATCTCTCACATCAAAAGGCAAAATTGAATTGGATTTTCTACAAGTTTGGTGACCTAAATCCATGCCATATATATATATTGAACCTATACAGATTGCAAAGGGAGAGGGATTGCAGACCAAAGGAACTCTAGCCGAGCACAAAAAATCCAAGAAAAAAGTTCAAATCAATTGCTAATTTAAAGCACAATTCAAGAAGTTTTGAATATCAAATAATACTCCTGGGGCCTCTCTAAAGCAATCCCAATCGCTACCGAGCCTGGAGCCATCAGAAACACAGTCCCATACACAACAGTTTGCACGTTTTTATCAAGAGTCCAATCCTATAATTTACGCATCATTAACATAATTTGACTGCATATTCGTGTTTGTGTTGATGTTCCTATGCTTTCTGGGTTGTTTGATCAGAGTTTAAGTGCAGGTTCTGGATTTCACCATTACTAGGGTTCATAACTTCAAAATTGGGGCCTTACGGAATAGGCAAAATTAGGCAAAATTACTAGTACCATTGGACTTAGAATTTGATTTCCAAGTGAACCATGTACTTTGTTTGATTTGCCGCTTTGTATTTCATGATTTAGAAAGTTGCAGGTCTATGGGAACATTGGGAAACCGTGGCCGAAAGTTTCAGAAACCCCAGCGAAGAAGAAGGCTCGGGCGCGCGTTTTCATTTTCAAATTTCCACTTTTTTTTATATTGTTGTGTGGCCATGTCATTTGCGCGGGTTCGACTCCTTGCGCATGCGTTATATTTTTAGGAATTAACAAGTCCTTGATTCTACGCGCGTACCCCCAGAAGGTATACGATGCATCCTCGTCTCCAGCCTTTCAGATTCTCTCAAAGCAAGATCCAACGCCCATCACGATGACAGTCCACCATGGTCCCTCACGGCCAGACCACACTGAATCCAAGCTGAGTTTTTCTAATTTTCTTTTACTTTTAATTATATAACTTATTTATTTTTATTGATTTATATATTGTTTTTTAAAACTCTTTTCAATAGTTCTCTTTTCATAAAACTTGTTCTAATTTTCTTCCTTTTCATAAAAACAAAAAAATTAATAATATTAATTATTAATAATATCTTTTATTTGATTAAATGAATTAATTTAATTGTTTTATTATTTAATTAATTATCAAGGTTTTTTATTAAATGATAAAAAATACATATTAGGGTTAGAAGATTTAATCGAAACCTTATTCTCATCGATTTAATTAATTAGGTTAAAAACCAATAAATAATTAATTCGATTTCATTTATTATTTTAAACTTAGTCAATTTGTACCCTAATCAGGGTTTGCGAAGACCATGCCTACACTGAAATTTTCTCTTTGTCGTGCAGTTTTTTCAGGGTTATCATCAGGATTTCTTCTTACTACGAACCATATCAGATCAAAGCTAAGTCCCTGATTCTATTCATTTAAATATTTATTTGAGCCTTTCCATTTAAATATTCATTTTTGCCTTTTAATTTAATTATTTATTTTTGCCTTTTTGATCAATGAACTAACCATACACTCACCCTTTTGTGTTTGTTTTTCCTTTTCCAAATTGTCAGGGTTAGCAAACCGTCAAAGCTCGATTAGTCGGTAACCCTAAAATCTAACCTAATTTATTTTTCTTTCTTTTAAATTATTACTTGTGTCAGACCTATTGCCCTGTTGGTTCTATTATTCCTTTTTTCCTCATCCCCATAGTATTATGTATCTGCTTCGAGGTTGTATTGTGTGGCCTTGAAGGCACTTAAATCTGTCATATTATATTACTGCGTGGTTAGTAATTCTAGGGAGTGTAACCTTGAATTGAATTAGAGTCATTTAATTACAAGATAATTTATTCTGAATCTGATCACGTGATTGTTGCACCCACACACCTTTTATGTTACCCCTCTTGTTGCATGTTGCATGTTGCCTGTTGCCTTGTGTTTTAATGCAGAATAGCCAAGACCCTCGAATACGAGGATACCTCAGCAATGTTGCCCTCAGTTCATTCAGATCATAAGTCCCTAACGATGCTGCCTTCGATTCGCTAATATGATCTCGCCCCTCGAAGTTGCCTACGAAGTGCTGAGGTATCCTTCGGTTGCCTTAAAGTAAATGGCTATTCTGATCCTTCCCTTAGACTATCTGCCTTTCTATGGCAGCGACAGTCTTATGGCAAACGATAATTCGACGACCCTTCAACCTCCAAATGAAAGGACTTCCCCACCCTCCTATGTATGGATAGCCCTGAAAGGCTAAAAGAACATTTTTCATCTAACCAGGTAATTTGCCCCTAATTGCTTTGCTCTGGTTTAAATCTTTTTCTTACACTTTTTCATAAACCTTCAAAAAGGCTACGCTCATTTATGAGCTAATGTCCTTATTTCTTCTTCTTCTTCTTCTACCTTTCTAAAACTTTTGGCTTCAAAACTAGAGAGCAAAGCAATTAAGAGCCCATGGAAAACCATGGATGCAAAGGGTGCCTTACACCTTCCCTTTGTATAAATTACCCCCCGAACTCGGTTTTTATTTAAAAGGTTTTTCCTGTTCTTTTAGCCTTTCTAATAATTTGGATAAAATAAAAGTCGGTGGCGACTCTTGCTTACCGCGACATTTCGATAAAGTTAGTTCACCGTATTACACTTAAGGTTTACACTCAGACGTAGTTCTAAACAATATATATACAGTTTATATTTGACAGTAATTTAAATGAAAGCTTGTTAATTGAAAGCTATAAAGCCTAACCTGGATGGAGTGGAGGCCTTTGAAGATGTATGTACAAAGCCTTACCAGTAACTTTTATTGATAACAGTAGAATATTTATTATAAACAGTTAAAGGTTTTTGAAAACAGAAGAAGTGAAGATGGACCTTAGGTCACATAGGTATCTGAAGAGTTTCACCGGGAATAATGCCCTTCAAATACTAGAAGAATGTTTTGGAAAACAGGAAGAAGATTTTGTTAATACAGTTTTTGAAAACAAACTAAGAAAAGAAAAAGGTGTTGGGTCTTACACTCTATTAGAGGCCCATGGAAATTGATTTACTGTTTATGAGAAACAGTTGGAGAGATTGACATGACACAAGGTTTTGTTGTTTGAAAACCTTAATCGTCTGTTTAATCGGAGATTGAAAACAGTTTTTAGAATTGACAAAAGTCAACTTAATTAAGGTAAAGACAAAATCTATACCTAATTAAGACCTAAATGACTAGAGTTTTATCATAGAAAAATTTACAAAGAATTAGGTTTTGAAAATCAAATGAAAACTATATTTAAAATACTTTAAAATACTTAAAAAAATATGTTATTTTAAACCTAATAAAAATGTATCAAATAATTAATATTTTTGTGATCTTTTTGATTATTCATAAAATATATATGTTAAATGACAAGTGTGTGAAAAATCAAAAAGAAATGATTTAATTTGATTGGTTAATTGTGTGAAGTTGTAAAGAAAATGAAGAAGAAAAGTAGTAAAAAATTGGTTTTGGCCTCACCATGGTTTGAACCCACGCCTTGAAGCCAGTACCCAAAACACACACCAACCAACCAACGCGCGCTTGGTGTCATAGTGGTGACTCCAGTGCAATACATATGTTGTTAAGTGCATATAGCAAAAAAAGAAAATAAAATCAAAAGGTCTGGGGCGAGGGGGATTCGAACCCCAGACCTTAGGCACGCGCAACACACAAACTCTCTTTACCACTGGGCTATAACAATGTATTCGTTATATGAATACCTTGCATTAAATATATTTTAAACTTGACCAGGAATGTTTGAAAATGGCGCGCCAACCACCATCTTCGTCTTCAACCTCTAGCTTCCCTCAATTCAAAATTCCAACTCTCTAATTTCTCAACCAAATCAGATGATGTAAACATCAAACTTATTCCATTTTCTCTCACGAACTCAAATATATAACTATCACAAACTATAATTGGCTATAGCTACTGAATTACTTATAATACGTGAAGAACCCTAAAACTTGAAAATTAAATTAAATGACTATACTGAAAGATAAACAGATGATGATAGAGGGTTTTTAATCCTCTGATGATGTTGAATGAAACGGTATCGAGTTTTAACAAAAAGAGTGCACAAATTAAAGAGGTGGAGTTCAAAAACTTACCTCTGAAACTGAAGGTCGTGATGATGATGGATAGCTTCTGGATTTGAATGAATGATTGCAAAAGCTTCCTGGGACCTTGATGATGCTATCTGGGCACTTAGATTGCTTTGAAAACCTCTGAAATAATCTACTCAACCCCTATTGCTTGAGCTTCAAGTAGGAATTAAAGATGATGATTCTGCACCTACAGATGAGCTGCGAACATCTGGATAGCTTCACTACACTCCAAGGAAAGTGTTTGAATGCTTGGACTTGCTTGACACCCTCTGTATTGTTCTACAGACCTCCAACTGCTCAAGTTCCAAAGTGAAAGTGACTATGGTGTTTCTCCACTTACAGAAGTGATCCAGGTGCTTGGATCACCTCTAATGAACCTCCTTGAGATGTTAGAAAGCTTACTTTCAAAAGAAAAGCTCTAGTTTGAAGAATTCGATTCTTCTTGCCAAAGAACTCTTGAAAACCATAAGCAAGAGGGAGAGAAGGAGAAAGAAAGAATTAGAGTTGCTTTGGTGTGTTCAATACTGAGGAATGCACTTGTATTTATAGGCAAAGAGCTCAGTACAGATTGGAGGAGTGAGCTTGCTTATGAGGGTGTTTTGGTTTCTTGGTCATGAAGGAATTCAAAGAATCTCCAAAATGCAATGACGGCCAAACCGAGCTAGCTCCCTATCCATTGATTTTATCTGATCTTAGGGGACATTTCTGATGCAGAGGAGTGTTCCAATTGGTTGGTGAGAAGATTCCTTTGGTGATTCATCCATTTGCCATAAATTCCCAAATGTAATCATTACATAATCACATGTTCTTATTTTTGGGAATATTCTCCAATCCTCATGCCATGGTGAAAATGAATGCATGGCATCTTTACTTATGTGTTATGGGTCGCGTAGCATCAATTAGTTGAGCCATTTGCACAAATTTGCAAAGTTTCAAAATGGTACGTGACCTATAATTTCACTTCATGAGGCCAACTTTGGACAAGCATAACTCCTAGCTCAAAATGAATTTGGAGAAGGTTGAGCATAATTTGGAAAGCCCTTAACATGTAGTTCAATTCATTAGTTTGGAGTTTCTTCAAAATCTCTTGGGAAAACTGTGAAAAACAAGCCCAAAGTTTGAAGAAAACTAGGTTAAAAAACACTTAGAATTTTTTCTAAGTTCTTATGACCTATAACTTCAAAAGCTCATATCTCTTAAATGATTGATCTCTTGAAAAAAGTTGCACTGTGAGAAGCTGTTTTATTTTATGAGATCTACAACTTTCATGTTGGGAGATTTTTGAGTGTGTAAGCAAAATTTTGAGATCCATGAACTAGGTCAAAATGCACTTAGTTTGACTTTTTGTTGACTTTTTGATCCTTGATGAATTTTCTTGATTTTCTTTGGTCAAATGTCTTTAATAATCATCTGTTGATGATATTGATCCTTAAAAGTTAAGGTTTGACCAAAAATCCTAAAATTCAAAGGTGATCTTGTATAGTTGACTTTTTCCAGATGAAGTGAAATCTTGGACTTTTGTGTTGAATCAAGCTCTCCTCCTCAAATGAATGATATGAATGGATTATATTGAGGTAATAGAAGTTCTTGATCCATGTTTTGAGTTGTGGACCCATGTCCTGATTAAAAGTCTGTTAGACGATAGGAATGGTCTAGAGGGGGGTGAATAGACCACCTTTTTTCGACTTAAGAAAATTTTAGCTTTTGAAACGTGACTTCCCTGAATCACTTAATCGTCTAAGAGCGATTATGTTATCGGGGACCGGATACGTGCACTAAACCGAACGGATGAAAATGTCAAGTCATGAATTACGTTTTAACGAATATATCAATTGTTTCAATTGCACACTATATGGTATATTACTCACAATGAACGTTTTCACTAAAATTTGAAAAAAAAATTTGATTGAGTAATTTTATCGAACACTTGGTGATCGATATTTACCAAACCTTAGTTTTTGTTCAACAATGGAAATAAACGAACACAAATGGAAACAAGATAAAGTAAAAGCGATAAGGCACACGATATTTGTTTAGGCAGTTCCTCTATCATCCTCGTAGGAGTACGTTTGCCCCTAATTTCAAATGAAATTAGGAAAGTTTTATTTGATTGCAAAATGTTTAACAAGGATAGAAAGTACCAATCACCAACTACACACATGCAGTAAAATTGAATACAATTCGATCCTCCCCTTGATTCAAGTTGAATCAAGTCAATGTCAATGATCTTCACCGATCAAGACCCCGATCATTCCTTTCTCAATCCTCCGGTTGTAGCAAATTTGTTGAGCGAATATTTAATCCCTCAATCCCTTATGCACGGCTGAATTGATTACCAAAGCGAATCGATCGTCAAAAACCTTCGAACAAAATCTTTGATGAAGAAGGAAAAACCCTAAGGTTTTATATAAGAAACACCCTCAACAATCTTCACTCGAACAAGATGAATGTCTACCGTCGAATCTCGAACAAGACAAATATCTACCGTCGAACCTTATTAACACACGTTCCTTACTTCGATCAAAAAAGATGATTATGTGTGATTCTCGATCAATAAGCGAAAGGTTGAAGATGAGAAGAAGTTTGAGTATATTTTTCACGTTTCTTGTTATTTTTGCTTGAGAATGATCACTTGAGTATTTATACCCCATACAATACATAGGCTAACTTGTAAACAGCAGAAAACTAGTTTAAGAAGCGACGGGTCGACCTGCTCTCTACATAGGTCGACCTATTGAAGGTATTGCACTTGAAAATGAACAAAGTATGACACTTGTGTCGACCTGTAGCAACCTGCCCTAAAAAATAATATTTAGAGTCGCCACCTATTCTGAAGGGCGAATAGGAAACCCTACGCAGTTTAGAGATCGGGGTAAGTTATTATAATCAGGTCGAGGGAAGGTGTTAGGCACCCTCAACCCTTTCCTATATGCTTTGAATCTAAGGGTCAAGTTTTATGGCTAAAAGTTAAGGTTAATAGCTAAGGAATTGAATAGGGGAAAATTGAGATTTTTAGGGAGGGGGACTCGCCTTGGTTATCCAAGTGCCTACGTATCTCCTTAGGGAGAATCAGAGTCAATGTAGTTCGGGCACAGGGTTGTACGCCTTAGAATTTGAATTTGATATGATTTTAAGGCTTTTTGAATGGCCTATCGTAGTTTTAGAAGTTGTGATTTGAAAGGCTTTTTGAATTGCCTGATTGCAAAGGACGAAAATCCGTAGTGTCGTGGTTTAGTGTGTTTTAGGTTTGGGCATACAACCCTGATTTGATATGTCACCGTTAGATGCGATGATCAATAGATTTGATCAGTATAGCTAACGGATTAATGGGGCATTGCTCGTTACTCAGATCGATAGATTCGATCGTCGCGGGCAGCAAATTAAATGTATTTTAAATTTTATTTTTTTTATCTCTCGTCTAATGCGACTAATAGCTTTAGTCGGGTCGAGAAGAGAATTAAATCGGAATTAATTAAATTTATATTAACAAATAAATTGAATTGATCAAAATTATTTCTCGCCTAATGCGACTAATAGGTATAGTCGGTTCGAGGAGAAAATTTAAAATTAATCAAGAATCAATTGAATAAGAATTAAGGTCTTTGCCAAATGACAGTGGGATTGGACAAACCCTAATACTTACACCTTTATAGGGTTTTTGTGATTTTTAATATTAATTAAAATTAATTAAATAAATTAAATCGATATAATCGAAATAATCGGGAAAAATCCTAACCTTAATTATCAACCTAATCCTAATTTTATAACCTAATCCTAATTAAATGAGTTAACCAAATTAAATATAATTATCTAATATTTAATCTAAATAAATAAGAAAAAAATATTAATAGAAAAACCTGGCAGTGTTTCTGTGTGGCTAAGATCTTGAGGGTGTATCATAGGGCTTCATGCTGGCTCCCTTAGATCTTCGCTAGTGGCAATCCAGTGGTGGATGGTGAAGGCGCATGGAGGCTGCTTGTAGACGTCTTGCACTGAATCAGATGAACCTGCGTTTTATTAAAATTATTGTTGGGAGTGGGGATCGAACCCACCCCCTCATACACAAACCCTTCACTTCTCCTTTTACCACCAAGCCAAGAACTGTTCGCTGCTATTACTATAACCACTAAATAATATATACAGAAAAAGTAAGCCATTTGGATTTTAAAAAAAACCTGCGCGCCCAGCCTTCTTCTTCCCAAATGGATCTGGTTTTTTGGCTACGAATCAAGTGCGATTTCGCTGCGAAAACGTCCATAGCCAATTCCCGTAAACATCTAACTTGCCCAAACGATGTGATAAACAAAGGGTGAAACCATGATTCAAATCAAAACCTTCTTCTGAATCCATTAGTGCCATCAATTCAGACGAATTGCCCCTAAATACCGAATCCCCAATTTCAAACCTTGGTGACCTAACAATGGTAACTGAACATACCGGTGCTAAAGCTTCACATAAACGAACCAGAAACGACATACATGTACATAAGAACTCAACCATATAATCAAAAAGCGTGTATGATGCATAGATTAGCGTAATCGACTCAAACAAAACATGGACAAACCGTGAGATGAGTGAGGAGCTTCTGAGCCTTCCGATCATTGGTGATGGTCGTAATCACTTCAAGAAAGCTCCAGGAACGTGTTTGAATCATTAAAACTAATTGAATTGCTTTGCAACAATGAAATCAAACTTCACTTTTTCCTTGGATTTTTTGCATTCGGCCATGGCCCTTGGAGGCCAGCTTTCGCCCCCTTTGGTGTCTGCAATTTCTCACTATATATATGGGATTGGATTAGGGTAACAAACTTGCAGGGAATCCAATATAATCTTGTTCTTTGATGGTAGAAAATTTGATTGAGAATTTTTATCAAATCTTTCCAAAATTGCTTTTTTTCTTGCCTTGAAGCTTGTGCACGAATTTGGATTCAATTATAGTGATATCATCATGATATTTTCATCACATAATAGACCTAAAATCAAATCTTTGATTTTCTATTATTTATCTTAATTAAATTCAAATTAAAAATGAATAAAAATCAAATTTAATTAAATAAAATAATAACATGGCAAGGGATTGGGCCAAGAGGCTTATAACAATATTAGAATCAGGCTTGGATCAAAGAAATAAGGGCCCATTTAGAGAATTTTCAAAATTAGTCAATATCTCCTTCATACATTCCTTCAAACTTTGCCAACTTTAACAAGACATAACTCCTTCAATATTTGTCATATAAGTATGTTCTAGGACTTTTTGGGAAGCTCAAAGAGTCCTCTAAAACCTCATTTTGGTTTCACCTCAATTGGAGCTTCCATGCTCAAGTTATGAGCTTTGACCCAAAAGGTATTTTTTGTTGACTTTTTGGGAGACCTGTAATCTATTGTACCATATCTCCCAAATGATGCATTTCTGGCCTTGGCTTGTGAGAGACAAAGTTGTGGAGAATCAAATTTCCTTCAAAATAGGCTTTGGTTGGGAAATTTTTGATGCTCCAAGTGAAAGTTATGACCATTCAAAGTGGAGTTGACTTTCTCCTATAAAAAACCCTAATTTGAACCTTTGCATTTGTTCATTTCCGCGTTTTTATTAATGGATCATGATCAACCTTTGATCAAATGAGGGATACAACCTCACATACTTGATGTTGACCCTAAATCTTGAATTTTGACTGTATTTTGACTATAGTTGACTTTTAGGTCAGCATAGTCGATTATTGAGCATCTGAGCCCTTGATGTGAGCAATCCTTGGAATTGAAGCTTGACCTTTGACATGGGTATGCTTTGTACATATGTGACACCTTAAGATCCATTTGAGGCCTCTGAGATTCAAAATCCTTTGATAAACTGCAAACCCTCATTTCGAGACCCTCGATTAGGAGACTGTTGCTTGAGAAGAACCCTTGAGCCTTGAGCCCCTGAAGATGAAATGATATGGGCAAATTTTGGGGTATGACAGCTGCCCCTGTTCAATCTTCTTAAACCTGAAGAGTCAGATAGGCACGTCTGCCTATCGTGATCTAAAGGTAGAAGATGATTGAACACCGAGAATGCCCTGAAATTTGCTTTTCTTGGGAAGAAGTTCCGTGGGAGATGGGCTTACAGATGCCATCCAAGGTAAATGTCCCTCTTTTTTTTAGAGTGTGAAGCATATGCTTTCGAAAGAAACCATTGTGTTTTGGTTGTAGCACAGCTTAAAAAGGCAACCTGTGTTTTATGCAACGTTATGATGCATGCAATGTGTGATGCAGTGAGCTCCTCAAAATAAACGAGGGAGATGTATGTATATGCGTTATGTATGAATGAGGTATGTTAGTTGAATGATGTATGATTGTCAGTTGAAGTATGTTAGTAACTTTTGAAAAAGAAAAATAGAACCTTTGTTTGTTGATGACATTTTGGAGGAGATCACTGCCGAGGGACTAACGTGATAAACCCAATTGAAGAACCGTTTTAAAAACCTTGTGATAGGGAAAATAAACCCTATTTTCTGCCGGAGATGATATTAATTAGCGAGAAGATTTGAAGGAGATCACTGCCAAGGGACTAACGTGATGAATAACGTAGCTAGTAATAACGAGGGTTCACCGTTTGCTGTGTGGAAAGTAATTACCTTGCTATGGTGCTAGCAAGGGTTTGCAGTTTGTAGGTAACCCACTTACTATAGTTCTAGTTAGTCGTCGCAGTTGGTATACCCACTCACTATCATAGTTTCAGTAAGTTTATCGTAGATGGTGTGGCCCACTTACTATAGCTCTAGTAAGTCGTCGCAGTTAGCCATACCTGCTTGCTATCGTAGTTGGAGCAAACTTATCGTAGATGGTGTGGCCCAATTACTATTGTTCTAGTAAGTCGTTGCAGTTAGCCATACCTGCTTGCTATCGTAGTTGGAGTAAGCTTATCGTAGACGGTATGACCCACTTACTATAGTTCTAGTAAGTCGTCGCAGTTAGCCATACCTGCTTGCTATCGTAGTTGGAGTAAGCTTATTGTAGATGGTATGACCCACTTACTATAGTTCTAGTAAGTCGTCGCAGTTAGCCATACCTGCTTGCTATCGTAGTTGGAGTAAGCTTATCGTAGATGGTATGAACCACTTACTATATTTCTAGTAAGTCGTCGCAGTTAGCCATACCAACTTACTATCGTAGTTGGAGTGAGTTTACCGTAGATGGTAAGGTCCACTTATTATTCAGTAAGTCGTCGCGGTTGACCGTACCTACTCACTATCGTAGTTGGAGCAAGCTTATCGTAGATGGTGTGGCCCACTTACTATTGTTCTAGTAAGTCGTCGTAGTTAGCCATACCTGCTTACTATCGTAGTTGGAGTGAGTTTATCGTAGATGGTAAGGTCCACTTACTATTCAGTAAGTCGTCGCGGTTGACCGTACCTACTCACTATCGTAGTTGGAGCAAGCTTATCGTAGATGGTGTGGCCCACTTACTATTGTTCTAGTAAGTCGTCACAGTTAGCCATACCTGCTTACTATCTTAGTTTGAGTAATCCCAAAAGGATCAAGCTCACCTTCACCCATGGGATCCACTTGCCCCGCCTCAGACAAGTTTACCTGCATAGAAGATTGTTTGCTATAGTTCTAGCACGTTTTCCTGCATGAAAAAGATTCACTTGTTTGGGGACTCACGACTCGAGGGTCGGAGAAAATAGCATGTCAAATATTCACGACTCGAGGGTTAGAAAGGAAACGATATGTTTAAAAACTCACGACTCGAGGGTCGAACATCCACAACTCGAGGGTCGGAAAACAAACTAATCACAACATGAGGGTTGAGAACTCACGACTCGAGGGTCGGAACACACCTATCACAACAAGAGGGTTGGAAACTAGACTATGGTAGTATGTGAATGCACCGAATGATATGCATATGTATATGTTTTTATGAGTGAAATGATCAGTAAGGTTGCTATCATCGGTAAGGTTACCGGGATACATCAATCAGGTGATTGGGGTGGATATTTCCGTAGGGTTGGTAGTCATCAGTAAGGTTACCAGGAAGCGTCAATCAGGTGATTGGAAATAAAGCAACAGTAAGGTTACTGTCATCGGTAAGGTTACCGGGAAGCAGGTGGGCAATGTAGTTTAGCGCCAGAGTTTTTTTGATATTTTGATGTATGGGATAATGCTTATGCTCATGCATATGTTGAGTGGAATGAAATGATGTCTTCTACAAGACTACCTGAAAAGGTTTCTGGAATGGATATGAAAAGTTGTCTTAAAGAAGACTACCTAAACAAGTGTTTAGCAAAGGATGAGGAATGTCTCAAAGAAGACTACCTGGAAAGGCTGAAAAATGTCTTACAAAGACTACCTAAAAAGGTTCTTGGAAAGGACAATGAATGTCTTAGAAAGGACTACCTAGAAAGGTTTGTAGAATGTCTTAAAGAAGACTACCTGAAGAGGTTCCTGAAAGGATGATAAATGTCTTAGAAAAGACTACTTAGGAAGGTTCTTGGGATGTCTTAAAGAAGACTACCTGAAAAGGTGTGGTGTAATGTATCAACCAATGTATGCAATGCATGACTTATATATATTTGCATGATGCTTCAATGATAGTTTGTTGATAACCAAGGCGTATATAGTCGTTGGAGTTGTAGGTTTGTTGGATGCTAGCGCGACTTCCCAATCCCTGTTTTTTTTTTTTTAATTTTGAAGATCGTAGTTAGGAGAAAGATTTGTTCGAGGTTGTAAAGTGTGAGAACGCCTTTTCCTTTTGTTGCGCGTCTCGCTGATTTGATATCCATTGCCCCAGTATTTTCGTGGAAAAAGATGCTTATGAGGGAAGTGCCCCAGGAAATAACCCTGTCATGTGCTTCGATGTTTAGATTGAAGGGTGTGCCCCTGATTTCCGGGATATGGAGGGTTATCCAGGTTATTCTATCCTTTTGAATTTGAATTCGTCCCATGTTTGACATGCCCCTTGATTGAGATTGCTTCGAGATATGACCCCAGTCAATTGGAACTTAGAGAGGATGCCCCTAGTTAATAGGATCCTTGATTGTATGCCCCTATAATCATTGAGGTTCTGCCCTTGTTTAGGAAAACCCTCTAGATGTGGTTCCCCCATGCAAGAGTCTTTAATAGAAATGATCATCTTTGATTAACCAATTTTGAGATCTCCTTGATGCTAAGTGTATATTCGTAGATGGCGTTGTACCCTTTGAAAAGTAACTTGGTCTGGATCATGTTTTAAGAACAATGGATATAAGGCTCAAAATTTTATTTATCCCACCCCTTTCTCCTTGATGTTCTCCAAGTCCTAAAATTCGTCTAATCCAATGAATGTGATTTGTTTGCAAGAGGATCGTTTCAGTTTTGATGTTGAGCAAAAGCCTTAGTAGAGATCCAAGCACTGATAAAAATGTTGTAAAGATCCAAGCATTGGTTGGGCAGCTTCGATGATTTAGCAGTCACAAGATTATCCTTTGTTTCTAGCCTTTGTTTTATTTTCTATCCCTTATTTTTGCATGAACCAATTCCTTCGAATTTGATCCATCGGGATGCCCTAAATTTTGCCTAAGTCATGGAATTTTCATTTTGACTTAGCGGGCGTTTTCCTTTTTTTTGAATGCTCCTTTTGAGCTTTGGATTTTGAATATCGTGACTGCCATGTTGATTTTGATTTGTATGCTTCGACTTTGATACTTACTCGATCTTGAATGATGTGTTGAGGAAGAAGATGTTGTGAATTTTATCTCCATCGCTTCCTCATTCTTGGATGAACGCGAGGAATAAGATACGCTTGAACCTTTGCTCGAACCTTTGCTTGAATCCTTGTTTGGATTGACTGATTCTCTTGACAACCAAAATACACCATTGAATTAATTGAAATCTACCCTGCCCCTGGTTGAAATCAAGGTTTAATTGAAAAGTAGAAACAAACTCCAACTCCTGGCTCGAGGGGGTGACGAGGGATTAACATCCTTATATCTCCACTGTTTGGGAATTGAAACAATGCCTGTACATGCTCGGCTCGGTCTTACCTTGAAAGCATATGTTTAGCTGGACTTAATCATTTGTATTCGTCATTCTCTCTTAAGTTTGTTAATAACCCTAAATTTGAAATTGAAAATTGAATGGAAGTGTGCGAATGGATCGATTCCAAAACCTATGTAGTCATCCCATTAGAATTGCTAATCCGAAGATACAACTTTTATCCTGAGTGACACTTAGCGATCGTAGGGGTTGAAATTCTGAGCATGGTAAACACATATTGATCCTAGGGACAATCTCCTTCGTAAATCCGTTGACCTTGTTTTACTTCTTAGTTCTTAAACTTGTAGAAGTAAAGGGGAATCTCGAATTCTCCTTGGGCATGTCAAACCGGTCGGGAATAAATTGTTAGCGGTGGGTTTTCGTCGTTTCGGAACTTCATGAGTTTCCTTAGACTGAACCTCTTTTGCTTTTTCTAAGAATAATATCACGCCGTTCGTAGCCTCCAGAGTTTGTAGATTGATAGAGAGAACCTATGACCCTTTTGCCCCTTGGTGTGGAGTTAACACAGGTCGCCTTCCATCCATCGTAGTTATGCATCTTTGTTCAGGATTTTGCCCCAGTTGGACAAACCCTTGCCCCCAGGATATCGTAGAGCGTCCTTGTAAGTTTGATATGTTCTAAGATGAACCCCTTTATAACTAGATACATCTTGAGTGTATCTATGAGGGAACTTCTTTGTTGAACTAATCCTTGCTCGATGACAACCTTCATTGTATTTACAAACCCGTTACGGAAAGGCATGGACATGCGGCTGGCATGATGAAAGGCAACCTTTTTTTCCTTTTGTGAGACCAAGCTCATTCCCATTAATTAATCCTCCTTTCTCCGTAGTTTACGATCCTTTGATTGTCTTCTTTACGGGTCTCGGGAAATCGGCTGGCGCGATAGGTGTGGATGCGGGCGAAGGTGCAAATGCAAATGTAGGAATGCATGAAAATGCAAATGCATGCGTATGCGAGAGACTCCTTGTATTATAACTCCGTCTATGCAATGCAGACGTGTGACATATGATCCTAGGGATAGCCTTAGAGGTGATATTATACCCTCGTGGAATCTTTGCAGGATAAATGTTATGACACGCTAAGGGAAATCCCTTAGATTCGAGAGTATGCAGAAGTTAGCGACTAGTGACCGCTCAAGACATTCACCAAGTCTCATGGTCATCGAGAGGCCAATCAACGTGTACCAATGAAGTTGTCCCTCGTGGGAAGGTTCTCTATGCGGAACACAACCTATATAAGGACGATATCGGATGAAATGAAATCCTTACAAGCCAGGGACGAAAGATGTATAAATGGAGTTCCAAACCCTACAAATTAGAGGGTGCGCGGGAATAAGCACGAGGAGACCGTTCAAGACAGTCACTGAATTGCATGGTCATCGAGAGGCCAATTGACGTATGCTAATGAGGGTGTCCTTCAGGGGAAGGACGCGTAGTTGTAAAGACACATAGATGAAAAGAAAATCCCTACAGGCTAGGGAGTTCGCAGGAGCAAGCACGGGGTGACCATTTGAGACAGTCACTGGATCGCATGGCCATCAAGAGGCCAATTGACGTATGCTAACAAAGATGTCCTTCGTATGAAGGATGCGTTTTAGAAATATAATCCCTAGGGAACGCGTAGATGTAAGCACATGGTGATTGTTCAAAGTAGTCACTGGATCGCATGGCCATCGAGAGGCCAATCGACGTGCATAAATGAAGATGTCCTTCGTGGGAAGGACACGTAGTTGTAAAATACAAATATATAAAAGGAAACTCCCCACAGGTTAGGGAGTGCGTAGATGCGGGCGCGGAGTGACCGTTCATGACAGTCACTAGGTCTCATGGCCATCGAGAGGCCAATCAACATGCATAAAGGTAGATGTTCTTCGTGGGAAGGACATGGACTTGGAAATAGAGTCCCTACAGGCCAGGGAACGCGTAGGAGTACCTGCAAAAATTAAAATGCAAGGCATTCGCAGTATATAAATTACACATATATAATAAGCACGTAAGCACATAAGCCCTAGGTTCATAGGTTCGACGTAACGGCTTAGGGTGCCTACCCTTCCCATTGGTATGTTCTAGAAGGTCTCATGGGGTCGTTCGTAGCCGCCGAGACTTTTTGTGTCTTTGGATTTTAGAACAACTCATTTATCCATGAGGTTCGAATTTTAGGGGTAGGTTCTCAGAGAGATCAGCCAAATACCAAGTCCAGCCCTCGACAAGGTCAAGCCTCGTATCAGACCTTTCCGGATATTCAACCCACTCTGAGTGGAATTATAATAAGACTCGTAGGCGATGTATTTCCCCTCTGGTCTTAAATATAATTCCCACGCTTAGGCTTGACAACAATTTATATATCCCCAAAATATACAGTAAAACATGTAATCATTTAAATAAACATTTATTTAAATTACCATAAATATTTACTGTAAATAAAAACCGTAAATAAATAAATAAATAAATTAAATTAAATTTAAATATTTATAAGAACCTGATCCCCAAATCCGCCATTTGTAGCTCCAAAAACGCAGTACAACAATAAATATTAATGTAGACAAATATTTATTTAAATTGTTGTAAATAATGATTGTGAACGGGAATTGTAAATAAATAAATAATTAAAAAAAATTAAATATTTAAATAAAAAATGAAATCCTAAATCCTAATCCAAACCCTAATTTTGGCGAATTAGCCAAACCCTAAAAAGTTCGCCAAAAACCTAAATGATTTACCAAGAAACCTAAACCCTGCCAAGCCTTAGGAGCATAATAATTCACCATTAATGATTAATCCCCAGCAGAGTCGCCAGTTGTAGCAACCTGCCCTAAAAAATAATATTTAGAGTCTCCACCTATTCTGAAGGGCGAATAGGAAACCCTACGCAGTTTAGAGATCGGGGTAAGTTATTATAATCAGGTCGAGGGAAGGTGTTAGGCACCCTCAACCCTTTCCTATTGGCTTTGAATCTAAGGGTCAAGTTTTATGGCTAAAAGTTAAGGTTAATAGCTAAGGAATTGAACCGAACGGATGAAAATGTCAAGTCATGAATTACGTTTTAACGAATATATCAATTGTTTCAATTGCACACTATATGGTATATTACTCACAATGAACGTTTTCACTAAAATTTGAAAAAAAAATTTGATTGAGTAATTTTATCGAACACTTGGTGATCGATATTTACCAAACCTTAGTTTTTGTTCAACAATGGAAATAAACGAACACAAATGGAAACAAGATAAAGTAAAAGCGATAAGGCACACGATATTTGTTTAGGCAGTTCCTCTATCATCCTCGTAGGAGTACGTTTGCCCCTAATTTCAAATGAAATTAGGAAAGTTTTATTTGATTGCAAAATGTTTAACAAGGATAGAAAGTACCAATCACCAACTACACACATGCAGTAAAATTGAATACAATTCGATCCTCCCCTTGATTCAAGTTGAATCAAGTCAATGTCAATGATCTTCACCGATCAAGACCCCGATCGTTCCTTTCTCAATCCTCCGGTTGTAGCAAATTTGTTGAGCGAATATTTAATCCCTCAATCCCTTATGCACGACTGAATTGATTACCAAAGCGAATCGATCGTCAAAAACCTTCGAACAAAATCTTTGATGAAGAAGGAAAAACCCTAAGGTTTTATATAAGAAACACCCTCAACAATCTTCACTCGAACAAGATGAATGTCTACCGTCGAATCTCGAACAAGACAAATATCTACCGTCGAACCTTATTAACACACGTTCCTTACTTCGATCAAAAAAGATGATTATGTGTGATTCTCGATCAATAAGAGAAAGGTTGAAGATGAGAAGAAGTTTGAGTATATTTTTCACGTTTCTTGTTATTTTTGCTTGAGAATGATCACTTGAGTATTTATACCCCATACAATACATAGGCTAACTTGGAAACAGCAGAAAACTAGTTTAAGAAGCGACAGGTCGACCTGCTCTCTACATAGGTCGACCTATTGAAGGTATTGCACTTGAAAATGAACAAAGTATGACACTTGTGTCGACCTGTAGCAACCTGCCCTAAAAAATAATATTTAGAGTCGCCACCTATTCTGAAAGGCGAATAGGAAACCCTACGCAGTTTAGAGATCGGGGTAAGTTATTATAATCAGGTCGAGGGAAGGTGTTAGGCACCCTCAACCCTTTCCTATATGCTTTGAATCTAAGGGTCAAGTTTTATGGCTAAAAGTTAAGGTTAATAGCTAAGGAATTGAATAGGGGAAAATTGAGATTTTTAGGGAGGGGGACTCGCCTTGGTTATCCAAGTGCCTACGTATCTCCTTAGGGAGAATCAGAGTCAATGTAGTTCGGGCACAGGGTTGTACGCCTTAGAATTTGAATTTGATATGATTTTAAGGCTTTTTGAATGGCCTATCGTAGTTTTAGAAGTTGTGATTTGAAAGGCTTTTTGAATTGCCTGATTGCAAAGGACGAAAATCCGTAGTGTCGTGGTTTAGTGTGTTTTAGGTTTGGGCATACAACCCTGATTTGATATGTCACCGTTAGATGCGATGATCAATAGATTTGATCAGTATAGCTAACGGATTAATGGGGCATTGCTCGTTACTCAGATCGATAGATTCGATCGTCGCGGGCAGCAAATTAAATGTATTTTAAATTTTATTTTTTTTATCTCTCGTCTAATGCGACTAATAGCTTTAGTCGGGTCGAGAAGAGAATTAAATCGGAATTAATTAAATTTATATTAACAAATAAATTGAATTGATCAAAATTATTTCTCGCCTAATGCGACTAATAGGTATAGTCGGTTCGAGGAGAAAATTTAAAATTAATCAAGAATCAATTGAATAAGAATTAAGGTCTTTGCCAAATGACAGTGGGATTGGACAAACCCTAATACTTACACCTTTATAGGGTTTTTGTGATTTTTAATATTAATTAAAATTAATTAAATAAATTAAATCGATATAATCGAAATAATCGGGAAAAATCCTAACCTTAATTATCAACCTAATCCTAATTTTATAACCTAATCCTAATTAAATGAGTTAACCAAATTAAATATAATTATCTAATATTTAATCTAAATAAATAAGAAAAAAATATTAATAGAAAAACCTGGCAGTGTTTCTGTGTGGCTAAGATCTTGAGGGTGTATCATAGGGCTTCATGCTGGCTCCCTTAGATCTTCGCTAGTGGCAATCCAGTGGTGGATGGTGAAGGCGCATGGAGGCTGCTTGTAGACGTCTTGCACTGAATCAGATGAACCTGCGTTTTATTAAAATTATTGTTGGGAGTGGGGATCGAACCCACCCCCTCATACACAAACCCTTCACTTCTCCTTTTACCACCAAGCCAAGAACTGTTCGCTGCTATTACTATAACCACTAAATAATATATACAGAAAAAGTAAGCCATTTGGATTTTAAAAAAAACCTGCGCGCCCAGCCTTCTTCTTCCCAAATGGATCTGGTTTTTTGGCTACGAATCAAGTGCGATTTCGCTGCGAAAACGTCCATAGCCAATTCCCGTAAACATCTAACTTGCCCAAACGATGTGATAAACAAAGGGTGAAACCATGATTCAAATCAAAACCTTCTTCTGAATCCATTAGTGCCATCAATTCAGACGAATTGCCCCTAAATACCGAATCCCCAATTTCAAACCTTGGTGACCTAACAATGGTAACTGAACATACCGTGCTAAAGCTTCACATAAACGAACCAGAAACGACATACATGTACATAAGAACTCAACCATATAATCAAAAAGCGTGTATGATGCATAGATTAGCGTAATCGACTCAAACAAAACATGGACAAACCGTGAGATGAGTGAGGAGCTTCTGAGCCTTCCGATCATTGGTGATGGTCGTAATCACTTCAAGAAAGCTCCAGGAACGTGTTTGAATCATTAAAACTAATTGAATTGCTCTGCAACAATGAAATCAAACTTCACTTTTTCCTTGGATTTTTTGCATTCGGCCATGGCCCTTGGAGGCCAGCTTTCGCCCCCTTTGGTGTCTGCAATTTCTCACTATATATATGGGATTGGATTAGGGTAACAAACTTGCAGGGAATCCAATATAATCTTGTTCTTTGATGGTAGAAAATTTGATTGAGAATTTTTATCAAATCTTTCCAAAATTGCTTTTTTTCTTGCCTTGAAGCTTGTGCACGAATTTGGATTCAATTATAGTGATATCATCATGATATTTTCATCACATAATAGACCTAAAATCAAATCTTTGATTTTCTATTATTTATCTTAATTAAATTCAAATTAAAAATGAATAAAAATCAAATTTAATTAAATAAAATAATAACATGGCAAGGGATTGGGCCAAGAGGCTTATAACAATATTAGAATCAGGCTTGGATCAAAGAAATAAGGGCCCATTTAGAGAATTTTCAAAATTAGTCAATATCTCCTTCATACATTCCTTCAAACTTTGCCAACTTTAACAAGACATAACTCCTTCAATATTTGTCATATAAGTATGTTCTAGGACTTTTTGGGAAGCTCAAAGAGTCCTCTAAAACCTCATTTTGGTTTCACCTCAATTGGAGCTTCCATGCTCAAGTTATGAGCTTTGACCCAAAAGGTATTTTTTGTTGACTTTTTGGGAGACCTGTAATCTATTGTACCATATCTCCCAAATGATGCATTTCTGGCCTTGGCTTGTGAGAGACAAAGTTGTGGAGAATCAAATTTCCTTCAAAATAGGCTTTGGTTGGGAAATTTTGGATGCTCCAAGTGAAAGTTATGACCATTCAAAGTGGAGTTGACTTTCTCCTATAAAAAACCCTAATTTGAACCTTTGCATTTGTTCATTTCCGCGTTTTTATTAATGGATCATGATCAACCTTTGATCAAATGAGGGATACAACCTCACATACTTGATGTTGACCCTAAATCTTGAATTTTGACTGTATTTTGACTATAGTTGACTTTTAGGTCAGCATAGTCGATTATTGAGCATCTGAGCCCTTGATGTGAGCAATCCTTGGAATTGAAGCTTGACCTTTGACATGGGTATGCTTTGTACATATGTGACACCTTAAGATCCATTTGAGGCCTCTGAGATTCAAAATCCTTTGATAAACTGCAAACCCTCATTTCGAGACCCTCGATTAGGAGACTGTTGCTTGAGAAGAACCCTTGAGCCTTGAGCCCCTGAAGATGAAATGATATGGGCAAATTTTGGGGTATGACAGCTGCCCCTGTTCAATCTTCTTAAACCTGAAGAGTCAGATAGGCACGTCTGCCTATCGTGATCTAAAGGTAGAAGATGATTGAACACCGAGAATGCCCTGAAATTTGCTTTTCTTGGGAAGAAGTTCCGTGGGAGATGGGCTTACAGATGCCATCCAAGGTAAATGTCCCTCTTTTTTTTAGAGTGTGAAGCATATGCTTTCGAAAGAAACCATTGTGTTTTGGTTGTAGCACAGCTTAAAAAGGCAACCTGTGTTTTATGCAACGTTATGATGCATGCAATGTGTGATGCAGTGAGCTCCTCAAAATAAACGAGGGAGATGTATGTATATGCGTTATGTATGAATGAGGTATGTTAGTTGAATGATGTATGATTGTCAGTTGAAGTATGTTAGTAACTTTTGAAAAAGAAAAATAGAACCTTTGTTTGTTGATGACATTTTGGAGGAGATCACTGCCGAGGGACTAACGTGATAAACCCAATTGAAGAACCGTTTTAAAAACCTTGTGATAGGGAAAATAAACCCTATTTTCTGCCGGAGATGATATTAATTAGCGAGAAGATTTGAAGGAGATCACTGCCAAGGGACTAACGTGATGAATAACGTAGCTAGTAATAACGAGGGTTCACCGTTTGCTGTGTGGAAAGTAATTACCTTGCTATGGTGCTAGCAAGGGTTTGCAGTTTGTAGGTAACCCACTTACTATAGTTCTAGTTAGTCGTCGCAGTTGGTATACCCACTCACTATCATAGTTTCAGTAAGTTTATCGTAGATGGTGTGGCCCACTTACTATAGCTCTAGTAAGTCGTCGCAGTTAGCCATACCTGCTTGCTATCGTAGTTGGAGCAAACTTATCGTAGATGGTGTGGCCCAATTACTATTGTTCTAGTAAGTCGTTGCAGTTAGCCATACCTGCTTGCTATCGTAGTTGGAGTAAGCTTATCGTAGACGGTATGACCCACTTACTATAGTTCTAGTAAGTCGTCGCAGTTAGCCATACCTGCTTGCTATCGTAGTTGGAGTAAGCTTATTGTAGATGGTATGACCCACTTACTATAGTTCTAGTAAGTCGTCGCAGTTAGCCATACCTGCTTGCTATCGTAGTTGGAGTAAGCTTATCGTAGATGGTATGAACCACTTACTATATTTCTAGTAAGTCGTCGCAGTTAGCCATACCTGCTTACTATCGTAGTTGGAGTGAGTTTATCGTAGATGGTAAGGTCCACTTATTATTCAGTAAGTCGTCGCGGTTGACCGTACCTACTCACTATCGTAGTTGGAGCAAGCTTATCGTAGATGGTGTGGCCCACTTACTATTGTTCTAGTAAGTCGTCGTAGTTAGCCATACCTGCTTACTATCGTAGTTGGAGTGAGTTTATCGTAGATGGTAAGGTCCACTTACTATTCAGTAAGTCGTCGCGGTTGACCGTACCTACTCACTATCGTAGTTGGAGCAAGCTTATCGTAGATGGTGTGGCCCACTTACTATTGTTCTAGTAAGTCGTCGCAGTTAGCCATACCTGCTTACTATCTTAGTTTGAGTAATCCCAAAAGGGTCAAGCTCACCTGCACCCATGGGATCCACTTGCCCCGACTCAGACAAGTTTACCTGCATAGAAGATTGTTTGCTATAGTTCTAGCACGTTTTCCTGCATGAAAAAGATTCACTTGTTTGGGGACTCACGACTCGAGGGTCGGAGAAAATAGCATGTCAAATATTCACGACTCGAGGGTTAGAAAGGAAACGATATGTTTAAAAACTCACGACTCGAGGGTCGAACATCCACAACTCGAGGGTCGGAAAACAAACTAATCACAACATGAGGGTTGGGAACTCACGACTCGAGGGTCGGAACACACCTATCACAACAAGAGGGTTGGAAACTAGACTATGGTAGTATGTGAATGCACCGAATGATATGCATATGTATATGTTTTTATGAGTGAAATGATCAGTAAGGTTGCTATCATCGGTAAGGTTACCGGGATACATCAATCAGGTGATTGGGGTGGATATTTCCGTAGGGTTGGTAGTCATCAGTAAGGTTACCAGGAAGCGTCAATCAGGTGATTGGAAATAAAGCAACAGTAAGGTTACTGTCATCGGTAAGGTTACCGGGAAGCAGGTGGGCAATGTAGTTTAGCGCCAGAGTTTTTTTGATATTTTGATGTATGGGATAATGCTTATGCTCATGCATATGTTGAGTGGAATGAAATGATGTCTTCTACAAGACTACCTGAAAAGGTTTCTGGAATGGATATGAAAAGTTGTCTTAAAGAAGACTACCTAAACAAGTGTTTAGCAAAGGATGAGGAATGTCTCAAAGAAGACTACCTGGAAAGGCTGAAAAATGTCTTACAAAGACTACCTAAAAAGGTTCTTGGAAAGGACAATGAATGTCTTAGAAAGGACTACCTAGAAAGGTTTGTAGAATGTCTTAAAGAAGACTACCTGAAGAGGTTCCTGAAAGGATGATAAATGTCTTAGAAAAGACTACTTAGGAAGGTTCTTGGGATGTCTTAAAGAAGACTACCTGAAAAGGTGTGGTGTAATGTATCAACCAATGTATGCAATGCATGACTTATATATATTTGCATGATGCTTCAATGATAGTTTGTTGATAACCAAGGCGTATATAGTCGTTGGAGTTGTAGGTTTGTTGGATGCTAGCGCGACTTCCCAATCCCTGTTTTTTTTTTAATTTTGAAGATCGTAGTTAGGAGAAAGATTTGTTCGAGGTTGTAAAGTGTGAGAACGCCTTTTCCTTTTGTTGCGCGTCTCGCTGATTTGATATCCATTGCCCCAGTATTTTCGTGGAAAAAGATGCTTATGAGGGAAGTGCCCCAGGAAATAACCCTGTCATGTGCTTCGATGTTTAGATTGAAGGGTGTGCCCCTGATTTCCGGGATATGGAGGGTTATCCAGGTTATTCTATCCTTTTGAATTTGAATTTGTCCCATGTTTGACATGCCCCTTGATTGAGATTGCTTCGAGATATGACCCCAGTCAATTGGAACTTAGAGAGGATGCCCCTAGTTAATAGGATCCTTGATTGTATGCCCCTATAATCATTGAGGTTCTGCCCTTGTTTAGGAAAACCCTCTAGATGTGGTTCCCCCATGCAAGAGTCTTTAATAGAAATGATCATCTTTGATTAACCAATTTTGAGATCTCCTTGATGCTAAGTGTATATTCGTAGATGGCGTTGTACCCTTTGAAAAGTAACTTGGTCTGGATCATGTTTTAAGAATAATGGATATAAGGCTCAAAATTTTATTTATCCCACCCCTTTCTCCTTGATGTTCTCCAAGTCCTAAAATTCGTCTAATCCAATGAATGTGATTTGTTTGCAAGAGGATCGTTTCAGTTTTGATGTTGAGCAAAAGCCTTAGTAGAGATCCAAGCACTGATAAAAATGTTGTAAAGATCCAAGCATTGGTTGGGCAGCTTCGATGATTTAGCAGTCACAAGATTATCCTTTGTTTCTAGCCTTTGTTTTATTTTCTATCCCTTATTTTTGCATGAACCAATTCCTTCGAATTTGATCCATCGGGATGCCCTAAATTTTGCCTAAGTCATGGAATTTTCATTTTGACTTAGCGGGCGTTTTCCTTTTTTTTGAATGCTCCTTTTGAGCTTTGGATTTTGAATATCGTGACTGCCATGTTGATTTTGATTTGTATGCTTCGACTTTGATACTTACTCGATCTTGAATGATGTGTTGAGGAAGAAGATGTTGTGAATTTTATCTCCATCGCTTCCTCATTCTTGGATGAACGCGAGGAATAAGATACGCTTGAACCTTTGCTCGAACCTTTGCTTGAATCCTTGTTTGGATTGACTGATTCTCTTGACAACCAAAATACACCATTGAATTAATTGAAATCTACCCTGCCCCTGGTTGAAATCAAGGTTTAATTGAAAAGTAGAAACAAACTCCAACTCCTGGCTCGAGGGGGTGACGAGGGATTAACATCCTTATATCTCCACTGTTTGGGAATTGAAACAATGCCTGTACATGCTCGGCTCGGTCTTACCTTGAAAGCATATGTTTAGCTGGACTTAATCATTTGTATTCGTCATTCTCTCTTAAGTTTGTTAATAACCCTAAATTTGAAATTGAAAATTGAATGGAAGTGTGCGAATGGATCGATTCCAAAACCTATGTAGTCATCCCATTAGAATTGCTAATCCGAAGATACAACTTTTATCCTGAGTGACACTTAGCGATCGTAGGGGTTGAAATTCTGAGCATGGTAAACACATATTGATCCTAGGGACAATCTCCTTCGTAAATCCGTTGACCTTGTTTTACTTCTTAGTTCTTAAACTTGTAGAAGTAAAGGGGAATCTCGAATTCTCCTTGGGCATGTCAAACCGGTCGGGAATAAATTGTTAGCGGTGGGTTTTCGTCGTTTCGGAACTTCATGAGTTTCCTTAGACTGAACCTCTTTTGCTTTTTCTAAGAATAATATCACGCCGTTCGTAGCCTCCAGAGTTTGTAGATTGATAGAGAGAACCTATGACCCTTTTGCCCCTTGGTGTGGAGTTAACACAGGTCGCCTTCCATCCATCGTAGTTATGCATCTTTGTTCAGGATTTTGCCCCAGTTGGACAAACCCTTGCCCCCAGGATATCGTAGAGCGTCCTTGTAAGTTTGATATGTTCTAAGATGAACCCCTTTATAACTAGATACATCTTGAGTGTATCTATGAGGGAACTTCTTTGTTGAACTAATCCTTGCTCGATGACAACCTTCATTGTATTTACAAACCCGTTACGGAAAGGCATGGACATGCGGCTGGCATGATGAAAGGCAACCTTTTTTTCCTTTTGTGAGACCAAGCTCATTCCCATTAATTAATCCTCCTTTCTCCGTAGTTTACGATCCTTTGATTGTCTTCTTTACGGGTCTCGGGAAATCGGCTGGCGCGATAGGTGTGGATGCGGGCGAAGGTGCAAATGCAAATGTAGGAATGCATGAAAATGCAAATGCATGCGTATGCGAGAGACTCCTTGTATTATAACTCCGTCTATGCAATGCAGACGTGTGACATATGATCCTAGGGATAGCCTTAGAGGTGATATTATACCCTCGTGGAATCTTTGCAGGATAAATGTTATGACACGCTAAGGGAAATCCCTTAGATTCGAGAGTATGCAGAAGTTAGCGACTAGTGACCACTCAAGACATTCACCAAGTCTCATGGTCATCGAGAGGCCAATCAACGTGTACCAATGAAGTTGTCCCTCGTGGGAAGGTTCTCTATGCGGAACACAACCTATATAAGGACGATATCGGATGAAATGAAATCCTTACAAGCCAGGGACGAAAGATGTATAAATGGAGTTCCAAACCCTACAAATTAGAGGGTGCGCGGGAATAAGCACGAGGAGACCGTTCAAGACAGTCACTGAATTGCATGGTCATCGAGAGGCCAATTGACGTATGCTAATGAGGGTGTCCTTCAGGGGAAGGACGCGTAGTTGTAAAGACACATAGATGAAAAGAAAATCCCTACAGGCTAGGGAGTTCGCAGGAGCAAGCACGGGGTGACCATTTGAGACAGTCACTGGATCGCATGGCCATCAAGAGGCCAATTGACGTATGCTAACAAAGATGTCCTTCGTATGAAGGATGCGTTTTAGAAATATAATCCCTAGGGAACGCGTAGATGTAAGCACATGGTGATTGTTCAAAGTAGTCACTGGATCGCATGGCCATCGAGAGGCCAATCGACGTGCATAAATGAAGATGTCCTTCGTGGGAAGGACACGTAGTTGTAAAATACAAATATATAAAAGGAAACTCCCCACAGGTTAGGGAGTGCGTAGATGCGGGCGCGGAGTGACCGTTCATGACAGTCACTAGGTCTCATGGCCATCGAGAGGCCAATCAACATGCATAAAGGTAGATGTTCTTCGTGGGAAGGACATGGACTTGGAAATAGAGTCCCTACAGGCCAGGGAACGCGTAGGAGTACCTGCAAAAATTAAAATGCAAGGCATTCGCAGTATATAAATTACACATATATAATAAGCACGTAAGCACATAAGCCCTAGGTTCATAGGTTCGACGTAACGGCTTAGGGTGCCTACCCTTCCCATTGGTATGTTCTAGAAGGTCTCATGGGGTCGTTCGTAGCCGCCGAGACTTTTTGTGTCTTTGGATTTTAGAACAACTCATTTATCCATGAGGTTCGAATTTTAGGGGTAGGTTCTCAGAGAGATCAGCCAAATACCAAGTCCAGCCCTCGACAAGGTCAAGCCTCGTATCAGACCTTTCCGGATATTCAACCCACTCTGAGTGGAATTATAATAAGACTCGTAGGCGATGTATTTCCCCTCTGGTCTTAAATATAATTCCCACGCTTAGGCTTGACAACAATTTATATATCCCCAAAATATACAGTAAAACATGTAATCATTTAAATAAACATTTATTTAAATTACCATAAATATTTACTGTAAATAAAAACCGTAAATAAATAAATAAATAAATTAAATTAAATTTAAATATTTATAAGAACCTGATCCCCAAATCCGCCATTTGTAGCTCCAAAAACGCAGTACAACAATAAATATTAATGTAGACAAATATTTATTTAAATTGTTGTAAATAATGATTGTGAACGGGAATTGTAAATAAATAAATAATTAAAAAAAATTAAATATTTAAATAAAAAATGAAATCCTAAATCCTAATCCAAACCCTAATTTTGGCGAATTAGCCAAACCCTAAAAAGTTCGCCAAAAACCTAAATGATTTACCAAGAAACCTAAACCCTGCCAAGCCTTAGGAGCATAATAATTCACCATTAATGATTAATCCCCAGCAGAGTCGCCAGTTGTAGCAACCTGCCCTAAAAAATAATATTTAGAGTCTCCACCTATTCTGAAGGGCGAATAGGAAACCCTACGCAGTTTAGAGATCGGGGTAAGTTATTATAATCAGGTCGAGGGAAGGTGTTAGGCACCCTCAACCCTTTCCTATTGGCTTTGAATCTAAGGGTCAAGTTTTATGGCTAAAAGTTAAGGTTAATAGCTAAGGAATTGAACCGAACGGATGAAAATGTCAAGTCATGAATTACGTTTTAACGAATATATCAATTGTTTCAATTGCACACTATATGGTATATTACTCACAATGAACGTTTTCACTAAAATTTGAAAAAAAAATTTGATTGAGTAATTTTATCGAACACTTGGTGATCGATATTTACCAAACCTTAGTTTTTGTTCAACAATGGAAATAAACGAACACAAATGGAAACAAGATAAAGTAAAAGCGATAAGGCACACGATATTTGTTTAGGCAGTTCCTCTATCATCCTCGTAGGAGTACGTTTGCCCCTAATTTCAAATGAAATTAGGAAAGTTTTATTTGATTGCAAAATGTTTAACAAGGATAGAAAGTACCAATCACCAACTACACACATGCAGTAAAATTGAATACAATTCGATCCTCCCCTTGATTCAAGTTGAATCAAGTCAATGTCAATGATCTTCACCGATCAAGACCCCGATCGTTCCTTTCTCAATCCTCCGGTTGTAGCAAATTTGTTGAGCGAATATTTAATCCCTCAATCCCTTATGCACGGCTGAATTGATTACCAAAGCGAATCGATCGTCAAAAACCTTCGAACAAAATCTTTGATGAAGAAGGAAAAACCCTAAGGTTTTATATAAGAAACACCCTCAACAATCTTCACTCGAACAAGATGAATGTCTACCGTCGAATCTCGAACAAGACAAATATCTACCGTCGAACCTTATTAACACACGTTCCTTACTTCGATCAAAAAAGATGATTATGTGTGATTCTCGATCAATAAGCGAAAGGTTGAAGATGAGAAGAAGTTTGAGTATATTTTTCACGTTTCTTGTTATTTTTGCTTGAGAATGATCACTTGAGTATTTATACCCCATACAATACATAGGCTAACTTGGAAACAGCAGAAAACTAGTTTAAGAAGCGACAGGTCGACCTGCTCTCTACATAGGTCGACCTATTGAAGGTATTGCACTTGAAATGAACAAAGTATGACACTTGTGTCGACCTGTAGCAACCTGCCCTAAAAAATAATATTTAGAGTCGCCACCTATTCTGAAGGGCGAATAGGAAACCCTACGCAGTTTAGAGATCGGGGTAAGTTATTATAATCAGGTCGAGGGAAGGTGTTAGGCACCCTCAACCCTTTCCTATATGCTTTGAATCTAAGGGTCAAGTTTTATGGCTAAAAGTTAAGGTTAATAGCTAAGGAATTGAATAGGGGAAAATTGAGATTTTTAGGGAGGGGGACTCGCCTTGGTTATCCAAGTGCCTACGTATCTCCTTAGGGAGAATCAGAGTCAATGTAGTTCGGGCACAGGGTTGTACGCCTTAGAATTTGAATTTGATATGATTTTAAGGCTTTTTGAATGGCCTATCGTAGTTTTAGAAGTTGTGATTTGAAAGGCTTTTTGAATTGCCTGATTGAAAAGGACGAAAATCCGTAGTGTCGTGGTTTAGTGTGTTTTAGTTTTGGGCGTACAACCTTGATTTAATATGTCACCGTTAGATGCGATGATCAATAGATTTGATCAGTATAGCTAACGGATTAATGGGGCATTGCTGGTTACTCAGATCGATAGATTCGATCGTCGCGGGCAGCAAATTAAATGTATTTTAAATTTTATTTTTTTTATCTCTCGTCTAATGCGACTAATAGCTTTAGTCGGGTCGAGAAGAGAATTAAATCGAAATTAATTAAATTTATATTAACAAATAAATTGAATTGATCAAAATTATTTCTCGCCTAATGCGACTAATAGGTATAGTCGGTTCGAGGAGAAAATTTAAAATTAATCAAGAATCAATTGAATAAGAATTAAGGTCTTTGCCAAATGGCAGTGGGATTGGACAAACCCTAATACTTACACCTTTATAGGGTTTTTGTGATTTTTAATATTAATTAAAATTAATTAAATAAATTAAATCGATATAATCGAAATAATCGAGAAAAATCCTAACCTTAAATATCAACCTAATCCTAATTTTATAACCTAATCGTAATTAAATGAGTTAACTAAATTAAATATAATTATCTAATATTTAATCTAAATAAATAAGAAAAAAATATTAATAGAAAAACCTGGCAGTGGTTCTGTGTGGCTAAGATCTTGAGGGTGTATCATAGGGCTTCATGCTGGCTCCCTTAGATCTTCGCTAGTGGCAATCCAGTGGTGGATGGTGAAGGCGCATGGAGGCCGCATGTAGACGTCTTGCATTGAATCAGATGAACCTGCGTTTTATTAAAATTATTGTTAGGAGTGGGGATCGAACCCACCCCCTCATACACAAACCCTTCACTTCTCCTTTTACCACCAAGCCAAGAACTGTTCGCTGCTATTACTATAACCACTAAATAATATATACAAAAAAAGTAATCCATTTGGATTTTAAAAAACACCTGCGCGCCCAACCTTCTTCTTCCCAAATGGATCTGGTTTTTTGGCTACGAATCAAGTGCGATTTCGCTGCGAAAACGTCCATAGCCAATTCCTGTAAACATTTAACTTGCCCAAACGATGTGATAAACAAAGGGTGAAACCATGATTCGAATCAAAACCTTCTTCTGAATCCATTAGTGCCATCAATTCAGACCAATTGCCCCTAAATACCGAATCCCTAATTTCAAACCTTGGTGACCTAACAATGGTAACTGAACATACCGGTGCTAAAGCTTCACATAAACGAACCAGAAACGACATACATGTCCATACGAACTCAACCATATAATCAAAAAGCGTGTATGATGCATAGATTAGCGTAATCGACTCAAACAAAACGTGGACAAACCGTTAGATGAGTGAGGAGCTTCTGAGCCTTCCGATCATTGGTGATGGTCGTAATCACTTCAAGAAAGCTCCAGGAACGCGTTTGAATCATTAAAACTAATTGAATTGCTCTGCAACAATGAAATCAAACTTCACTTTTTCCTTGGATTTTTTGCATTCGGCCATGGCCCTTGGAGGCCAGCTTTCGCCCCCTTTGGTGTCTGCAATTTCTCACTATATATATGGGATTGGATTAGGGTAACAAACTTGCAGGGAATCCAATATAATCTTGTTCTTTGATGGTGGAAAATTTGATTGAGAATTTTTATCAAATCTTTCCAAAATTGCTTTTTTTCTTGCCTTGAAGCTTGTGCACGAATTTGGATTCAATTATAGTGATATCATCATGATATTTTCATCACATAATAGACCTAAAATCAAATCTTTGATTTTCTATTATTTATCTTAATTAAATTCAAATTAAAAATGAATAAAAATCAAATTTAATTAAATAAAATAATAACATGGCAAGGGATTGGGCCAAGAGGCTTATAACAATATTAGAATCAGGCTTGGATCAATGAAATAAGGGCCTATTTAGAGAATTTTCAAAATTAGTCAATATCTCCTTCATACATTCCTTCAAACTTTGCCAACTTTAACAAGACATAACTCCTTCAATATTTGTCATATAAGTATGTTCTAAGACTTTTTGGAAAGCTCAAAGAGTCCTCTAAAACCTCTTTTTGGTTTCACCGCAATTGGAGCTTCCATGATCAAGTTATGAGCTTTGACCCAAAAGGTATTTTTTGTTGACTTTTTGGAAGACCTATAATCTCTTGTACCATATCTCCCAAATGATGCATTTCTGGCCTTGGCTTGTGAGAGACAAAGTTGTGGAGAATCAAATTTCCTTCAAAATAGGATTTGGTTGGGAAATTTTTGATGCTCCAAGTGAAAGTTATGACCAGTCAAAGTTGAGTTGACTTTCTCCTATAAAAAACCCTAATTTGAACCTTTGCATTTGTTCATTTTCGCGTTTTTATTAATGGATCATGATCAACCTTTGATCAAATGAGGGATATAACCTCACATACTTGATGTTGACCCTAAATCTTGAATTTTGACTGTATTTTGACTATAGTTGACTTTTAGGTCAGCATAGTCGATTATTGAGCATCTGAGGCCTTGATGTGAGCAATCCGTGGAATTGAAGCTTGACCTTTGACACGGGTATGCTTTGATACATATGTGACACCTTAAGATCCATTTGAGGCCTCTGAGATTCAAAATCCTTTGATAAACTGCAAACCCTAATTTCGAGACCCTCGATTAGCAGACTGTTGCTTGAGAAGAACCTTTGAGCCTTGAGCCCCTGAAGATGAAATGATATGGGCAAATTTTGGGGTATGACACGACCTGAAGGGTCCGCGTGCGCATTCCCGTGACTTCCTCAAAATGCCATGCGTCGACCTATTTCATCAATGCGTCGACGCATTTTGCTTTTGCACTTGAATCACCAAAAGTGGATGCGTCGACCTGAAGAGTCAGCGTGCACATACCCGAGACTTCACCAAAGTTCCATGCGTCGACCTATTCATGTAATGCGTCGACGCATTAAGCCCTTACATAGAATGTTTTTGGAGATGCTTGCAGTAGGTCGACCTATAGTGTCTATGAGTCGACCTATTAGTGTCTTGTAGCCAAAATCCTTGTCTTTATTGCATTTGCTTGGTTTCTATGATGCCGTTTGAGTTGTGGTTGATTCACATATGTTTTGACATCATGAAAAATAACCATTGCCCTCACACAGTCAATTGTCCAGGTGAATTAGGTCAAAAACCCTAATTGTCAACCAGATGAAATCGATAATTGTAGATCTTGAATTGAGGTACAATGCTAAATGGATATTATTATATGGATCATTTTAAGATGACTGAATCCTTTAAGTGATGTCCTGGAGCTTTTTAGGGTTTCCCAAATGTGGTCCCTGATTTCAGTCCTTGATGGGCTCAAAACCCTAGTCTGGTGATCTGGGGAAACCTGAGTCTTGATGACTGGTGTCTAATCAATCATAGGTGAATGAATGAATCATTTGAGTCTTGTGATTGTTTTAGAGACCATTCCCTTTATTGATTAATCCTTTGCCTGAGCTCTTTTGTCCTTGAACATCCTCGATTAGGCACCAGATGAACAAGTGACTGCTCTGAGTACCTGTCTTGAGTTTGATGAGATGTTTGGAGGTGTGACATCTCAGGGGGGGGTCAAAATTAGGGTATGACATCTCTCCTTTCCACTCCCATAGCAATCCACCCCTAGGCTGCACCCAAGTTTACTCTTGTTACAAATTTCTTGAGACTCACTGGCTTTCAGACGGGTTTCCATTACAAAAACCACGTCAGGGACTTCTACATTGATGAGCCTAATCAAGGCTCGAACTGCACGAGGGCTCCCCAAACCCTTGCAGTTCCAGCTTAAGGTTTTCATTGATGCAGGCGGTGTTTGTCTTCCAACACCACCTCTAGTATTTTTGGTACAATGTTTGAATTGTTAGCTTGACTCTTCTGTTTCTTCTCACCACTGCCTCTATCCCTATCCTCCAATGTTCCTTCCACAATCATCACATCAACTAGTTGTCTTTTTCCCATCTCCAATGCCATCTACTTTTTTGTTGCCCTTGCTCCCACCTTCCTGATTGTCTGCCTTCGGGTCCATTTTTTGCATTTTCTGGGAGAGTTTGTTTTCTGGTTGGTACCCTTCTCATTGTCTTTATTTGATATGCCAACCCCTCCCAATGATTCTGCCACAACTTCAATTTCTTGACCGGTGTTACTAGGTTCTGCAGCCTTCTCCTTCCCCACATTGGATTTTGTCCCCGAATCTTTACCTATCTTGCCTTGCTCCATTTCTCCTTCCTCCCCCTCCTCTCCACCTATCAATTTGGTTTTGTTGTCACATCTGCTGAGGCTAGACGAAATGCTGAAGAGACTCTTGCTACAAGTACTGGAACTGGACTCCTTTTTCTTTTGCTCTTCACCTGTTCTTGGTAACGGGCAAGCACGCATCTAGGCTCCATAGGATAGCTCTTATTCCTTCAGATCCTCAAACCCTTCCTCTCCCAATTCTTCGATCTCTTCACAATCTTAGATCTAGTCACCCAATCTTCCACAGAAGAAGCAGAATGTAGGAAGCCTCTCATATTTAAAATAGACTCGAAGGTTTTTTTCCTTTGAATCAAACCACAGTCCCCCGTTTAAGAGATAATTTGAGATCGATTTTTGCCTTCACCCAATGAAAGTGACCATTTTTGTGGGCTTCTCGCATATCCATTTCTAGATATTCCCCTAGTATGTTCCCCATCTTCTGTGCTATTGCCTCAGAGCGCAACATTAGTGGAAGTTCATAGATGCGTACCCAGAATTCACCATAGTGCATCTTGAGATCCGAAGGCTGTTTGTCATACCCTAAAATTTGCCCATCTCATTTCTCTTATTTAAACTCAAATCAAAGTTCAAAGTTCAAGAACACCCCTCCTAAACAAAGGGTCAAGAAACTAGGGTTTGTGGTTTCCTGAAGAAAATCAATGCTCCAAGGCATCTCATATGGCTTATAAGGTTTCAAACTACCTCCATGAAAAAATTCAGGGCTCAATTCAAAGAGTTGGTCACTCAGTTGCTCAGAAAGTCAATAGTCGACTAATTTGACCTAAAAGTCAATTGTGGTCAAAGTACAGTCAAAACTCCTGATTTTTTGTCAACATACTTATTTTGAAGTATCATTCACCATTTGATCAAGGATTGATTATGGTTCATCAAGGAAAGATCACAACTCAACAAATTCAAAAGTTTCTATACTAGGGTTTTTAGAGAAAGCCAACTGAACTTTGACCAGCCATAACTCCTACATGGAACATAAAAAATTTCCCATCCAAAGCTCATTTTGAAGTAAATTGAATTCTCTACAATTTTGTGTCTCACATGCCAAGTCTAAAAATGCTTCATTTGAGAGATATGGATCAAAAGATTATAGGTCCTTTTTGAAAGTCGACCAAAAGCAGTTTTTGTCAAAGCCAATATCATCAAGATAAATTATTCAAATGAAAAAAAACTTCCAAAGTGGCTTGTATAGGACATCTTGAGGTTTCCAAAAAGTCCTAGAACTCCTCCATACCTTAAAAATTGAGGGAGATATGCCTTGTCAAAGTTGGGCAATTTCAAAGGGAAAAATGTGAAATAAAAGGCCCCAAAATGAATTTCTTTGCAAAGAGGCCCACTATTTTATGGTCCAATCTTGCTATACAAGTCATCTAGAAGTCCCAATCTGAATGCCACGAATTTTTAATCATTATTTGATTTTTAGTGAATTTAATTCATTAAAAAAAAGGATGGAAATCAAAGATTTGGGAAAATTGTGAAGAGATTTAATTTAATTTAATTTTGATTATCAACTAATTCCAGTCATCAATTACACCCCACAATCATTCCAAATTCGTGCAAAGTAGAATGGGGAAGATTGAATCAAATATTGGCCAATTTTAGAAAGAATAAAAATCAAATTTCAAATCAAATTCAGTTCTTGATTCAAGGAAGATTCATCCATATTTTAGTGACCTAAAATCATCTTTATATATACCAAAACGTGTGCATATGCTATGGAGGAGGTTTGCAGCCCTATAGAACACGTGTAAAGCTCAAAAAAATTTCAAGGAAGGTTGAAATCGGTTTGAGGGATTGGAAGGGATTCAAAGACCTTTGAAGGTTCAAACATATTCTGGAAGCATTCTTGATCTTCTCCCAATCACTATCAAGGCCCAAAGCATCCAGAATTGTGACCTATAGAACACGATTTTCTCTTGTTTTCGTGATCTTCGATTTTGATATTTTGCTCATCATGAATGAAATTTGCTTGTATAATATTGTTT
Organism: Vicia villosa; assembly: GCF_029867415.1. Taxonomy (NCBI): domain Eukaryota; kingdom Viridiplantae; phylum Streptophyta; class Magnoliopsida; order Fabales; family Fabaceae; genus Vicia; species Vicia villosa. Next base: position 118,669 of record NW_026705104.1, on the reverse strand, counting down.
ATCGTGGTGTTTGCAAGCTATTGGTACCATTTGATTGAAGTTTAGATGCATATATGATGGTATGCCATGGCTAGGGTTTCAAAGCTCTAAATTGGGAACCAAGGATAGAGACAAAATTGGACCAAATTAAGGGCCCTACCACGCTCAGAACGAAATTTGCAATTGAACTGTTGATTCTTTGACATTTATATGTTGTATTTGGTGAGTTTCAATTTTCCAGGAACTAGCTATGGATGCATTCGTAGCTAGATGATAGCTGGGTCGTAGCAAAAAAAAAGGAAGGAGAAGGACAAAGTCTTCACGAAGAAGACGACTGCTGGGCGCGCTTTCCATTCAAATTTCGCTTTGCATAACTTATTTTTATATATTGTTTGTTGTTTGATATGTTACCAGCGAACAGATGATGATCCAGTGGTAGAACGCATGCTCTTAGTCCTCTTGTCCCTCAAGGCTCGAGTTCGAATCTCACGCCAGACATTATATTTTTTTGTGAAACGCATGTCATGGTTTGCCAACGGATTCAGTCCATCTCTGCCATGCGCGTTCATGATGTGCCCTCTGCCCAGTGGCCGTGGATCATCCTATCTTTCAATCCAACGTTTCTGGAAACGATGGAACATCATGGTCCTTCATGACCTTACCACTCAGAATAAAAAGCTAAATGTTTTTTTTTATTTTCTCTTGTTTTTATTTATTTATTTGGTTTCTTTATTTTTCTTTTTCCAATTTTTAGGGTTAGCCAACCGTCAAAGCTCAGACTAGTCGGTAACCCTAAAACCTAACCTAATTTATTTTTCTTTCTTTTAAATTATTACTTGTGTCAGACCTGTTGCACTGTTGGTTCTACTATTCCTTTTCTCCCCTTCCCCATAATTTATTATGTAACTGCTTCGAGGTTGTATTATTTGGCCTTGAAGGCACTTAAAACTGCATTATATTACTGCGTGGTTAGTAATTCTAGGGAGTGTTAACCTCGAATTGAATTAGAATCACTTAATTACAAGATAATTTATTCTGAATCTAATCACGTGATTGTTGCACCACGCACCTTTTATGGTACCCCTCTTGTTGCCTGTTTCCTGTTGCCTTGTGTTTTTAATGCAGAATAGCCAAGTCCCTCGAATACGAGGATACCTCAGCAATGTTTCCCTCAGTTCATTAAGATCATAAGTCCCTAATGATGCTGCCTTCGATTCGCTAATATGATCTCGTCCCTCGAAGTTGCCTACGAAGTGGTGAGGTATCCTCCGGTTGCCTAAACGAAAATGGCTATTCTGATCTTTCCCTTAGACTACCTGCCCCCCTCTATGGCAGAGACAGTCTTGTGGCGAACGATAATTCGACGACCCTTCAACCTCCAAATAAAAGGACTTCCCTACCCTCCTATGGTATGGATAGCCCTGAAAGGCTAAAAGAACATTTTTCATCTAACCAGGTAATTTGCCCCTAATTGCTTTGCTCTGGCTTAAATCTTTTTCTTACACTTTTTCATAAACCTTCAATGAGGCTACGCTCATTTACGAGCTAAAGTCCTTATTTCTTCTTCTTCTACATTTCTGAAACTTTTGGCTTCAAAACTAAAGAGCAAAGCAATTAAGAGCCCATGGAAAACCATGGATGCAAAGGATGCTTTACACCTTCCCTTTGTATAAATTACCCCCCGAGCTCAGTTTTTTATTTAAAAGGTTTTTCCTGTTCTTTTAGCCTTTCTGTTAATTTGGATAAATAAAAGTCGGTGGCGACTCTTGCTTACCGCGACATTTCGATAAAGTCAGTTCACCGTATTACAGAACTGGCGACTCTGCTGGAGATAATTTTCTTTTAAAAGAGGGGTTACCTTAAAAGTTTAGGATTCACTTAATTGTTTTCTATTGTTTGCTTTGTTTGCTTTATTTTTCAGGGTTGTTTTGGGAATTAAATGAAGGACGAATCCTACACCCGGATTCAAGTACACCTAAGATAGGAAGTGGCATAGTCATGGCGACCTCCTTCATGTATGTGGAGGATTGGTCAATATGAGAGTTCACTCTTAAGTTAGGCCTCTATGGGTGTTTGCATGCTTCTCTTGTATGAGGGAGGTTCGTGCGGATGTCCGTAGGTGAGTCGGAGCTTAAGGACCTTTAGTTACCTTTAACCCATCTTGACTTTTAGGAACGTAGTGGGGGGACTACTCTTGATGTATGTTGAGAGCATAGTCGCTACCCGATACTACACCTCAGATAGGTTTTTTCTTAAAGTATCATTGCATGGTATGTATGTATCATGTTCGAGGGTGCTTTAGGAGGGCTGACAATTCTGGGTAACTCGGTAGAACCCGTTGCTGATACCATCCTTATCCTTAGAAGTACCTTTGGGGAAGGGTAGTTACCTGGTCATGCCTCATGCAAGCCTTTCGACCTAAGGACACTTGTGTGACTTGCTTGTGTTTGCTACTAACCCATTGATTTCCATGCAGGTTTTGCTTTTAGGACTTCTCTGTCCCTACTATCTTACGCTCTGCCTGATGCACTGCATTCACATAACATCATGACATCATAACATCATAACATAACATGATTAACTAACCCTTTAAAGGATCTTAGGAATTTAGGACGCACAATTTTAGGTGCCCTTATCAAGGACTAAATTCTCATCAAGGGGCAAGAGGATTTATTTTCCTCTGGTCGTATGCCGTCCAGTTCAGAGACATCATACCAATCAAGGGGCAAGAGGATTTATTTTCCTCTAGCCATGTACCTTAAAATTTAGAGATATCATGAATCAGAGGCTATGACCCACTGGATATGGTGAGCTTGATTTTTAAAGAAGGACGCTCGAAGACAAAAGTCAGAATTCTTCAAACAAATATGCGACCAAATCATTCTCTAAATGTGCTAACTATATTCCTTAAAGATCCTTGAAAATATTGCATCTGCATTCATAACATTGCATCACAGGTTTCTACCACAGGTTTCTCACCTCCTCGCTGTTTATTTCAGCATCATGAATCTCGAACAATCAGTCAAAAATCTCCAAGCTCAGAATGATACCGCAACCTCATGCAGTATGCTTTTGAACGGACTATGTTGACGATGTACAGGCATTGTTTCAATTCCTAAACAGTGGAGATATAAGGATGTAAATCCCTTGTCAACCCCTTTGAGCCTAAGGCGCAGGAGTTTTCTTTCTGGAACAATTTAAAACCTTTGATCATAACCTGGGGCAGGGTATTTACTCAGTTAACTCAATCATGCCAGTACGCTTTTACACAAATAATGATGGTTTCCCGTAATCATTAAGTCAGGCAGTCAACATCTATCAAAAGAAAAAAGCTATTAAGTCAAAACCTATGAAGGAGACTTATATATAATTAAAACATCCTGCTGGTTGTAATCTCAAAATAAACAGTTCAGGCAAAAGTTAGGGATAACAAAGTCAAAAAAAGAGGTCACTAAAAATCCTCGACAAAAAGAAAAGAATTACAAAAACAAAATAAACTTCCATTACTTAAAACCGTCATCAAATGTCAAAGTTACGACTTCAAAGCTCTGCTAGAACTCAAAACGCAAAGTTAACTGAGCATAGGATCGAAGAACATCACGAAGATTGGGAAGGGTACAAATAAACTTTGAGCCTTGTATCCTTTGTTTATTAAACCGTGAACCAAGCCACGTTACAACCCTTGAAAGTCCTAACTAAAGCATGGTTAGTTCGAAAACATACTGTCACCAAAAAGGTATCCTGACTCCTTAAGGGTTACCACAAATACTGAGTTGATATTTCGTCTTTTACAAACATCACGTTGTTATAAACATCACACTTTTACATCTCCAGTTTAAATGTTTTCAACAAACTCAAGGCAAACATATGCATTGCATCAGATGAATTTATTATTAAACATATTCTCCTACATAATTTTAAATGTTAGCAACAGAAAGAATTTGCACAGGGTATGACTAATGACTCAAAGTTATCCCGACCAACAAAGATTACTCCAAGAAGCAATGTCTCCTACGTACACAAGGGGCATGGCACATTTTGCCCAATCAATCTGGGGCAATCAAATCAAGATTCCAAGAATCTCTCAAATGCCAAACAGTCAAAGGCATACATCCCAAGTGGATTTCAAACTATTCCCCGATCAATCTGGGGCAATCAAGTCAAGATTCCGAGAATCTCTCACGGATGCCAAAACAATCAGGGGCATGCACCCAAGTAGATCTGAAGCTACTTCCCGTTCATGGCTATTAGGGGCATGACACCCATGGTACATATCTCATAAGGTCCTCGCAAGGCAAATCTCTGCAAATCCCCTAATAGCTGGAGCAAAGCCATGCAAATCAGGTTCAACACTTTGGTCAATACTCATTGGTGTGTTCCAATCAATACAAGTCCAAGAATGGCAGTTACTATAATCAGTGGGGGGCAATGTTCAAATCATCCATGCCTTCCCACAAAGTCGGTTTCACAAGATCATATCCCCACAGAGTAATTGTTAAAGAAGATATCTTCAAATGTTCTCGTCCCACAAAGACTTAGTCCCTCAACGGAGTTTACATTCTTCGACACTGCCGGTTCCCCGACACTTTTCTCTTCTCCAAACAGGGTTATTCATCTCTCTTATCCCCGGTTAGGGTACATCAAGATCAATCATTCAAATCGCTTTTATCCCCAAGCAAAAAAATCATAAATCTCTAGCTGAGCATCTTCAAGACAAGATCAGACAACAAAATCACAAGGATTTAGAGATTTATTTTCTCAATCAAGACAACATAAATCATATTCACATATCATATGTCATAAACATATTCATAAATCGCATACATTACCTCATAATGAATTCGTACATAACACACAAGTTTCTCATTTATTTTTTAAGACTCGTCGCATAATACATGCATCATGACATTGCATAAAGACTAACTTTACCTTTTTCAGGATACAAGTACAAGCAGATGAAAAAAATCTCCAATTGTCAAAGATCTAATTCAGTTACTAGGAATGGTACTAACACGGTCAACTCTCAGAGATCTAATTCCATCATCACGAACGGTGTGGACACGATCATCTTTCCAAGATCTAATTCATTTACCACGAATGGTAGTGACACGATCATTTTCAAGGATCTAATTCAGTTACTACGAACGGTGCTGACACGATCAGCTCTCAGAGATCTAATTCCATCATCACAAACGGTGTGGACACGATCATCTTTCCAAGATCTAATTCATTTACCACGAACGGCGGTGACACGATCATTTTCAAGGATCTAATTTAGTTACTACGAACGATACTGACACGGTCAGCTCTCAGAGATCTAATTCCATCATCACGAACAGTGTGGACACGATCAATTACCTCCTCAATCTAATTCAGTTACTACGAACGGTACTGACATGACAAGAGATCTAATTCTATCATCACGAATGGTGTAGACACGATCATCTTTCCAAGATCTAATTCAGGTATTACGAATGGTACTGACACGATCAACATTCGAAGATCTAATTCTATCATCACGAACGGTGTAGACACGATCATCCTTCCCAAGTCTAATTCAATTACTACGAACGGTGCTGAGGCAATCAATATTCCAAGATCTAATCCTATCATCACGAACGGTGCTGACACAATAAATCTCCAAAAATAGATGGCATCTGCAAGCCCATCTCCAACAAATACTTCTCAAAACGAAGGATTCAGTCTAACGCACGACTCATCCTTCAGCCTAACGCACGGCTTTTCAGACATCTACCGATGCAAATTGGATTCAGTCTAACGCACGACTCATCCTTCAGCCCAACGCACGGCTTTCCAGACATCTACCAATGCAAATTGGATTTAGTCTAACGCACGACCCATCCTTCAGCCTAACGCACGGCTTTCCAGACATCTAACGATGCAAACTAGATCCGGTCTAACGCACGACCCATCCTCTAGTCTAACGTACTACATATTCTGACTCTCAAGTCTATCAAGCTGGATGGCATCTTTAAGCCCATCTACATCATACATCTTTTCCAAACACCTGGATGGCATCTTCAAGCCCATCTCCGACAAAAGTCCATACTTCAGCTAGGGCAAATTCCTGGGTATTCTAGTGTTCAATTCTCTTCTACCTTCAGATTCCGATAGGCATACATGCCAGTCTACATCTTCAGATATAAGAAAATTGAACAGGGGCAGCTGTCATACCCCAAAATTTGCCCATCTCATTTCTCTTATTTAAACTCAAATCAAAGTTCAAAGTTCAAAGACACCCCTCCTAAACAAAGGCTCAAGAAACTAGGGTTTATGGTTTTATGAAAAAAATCAATGCACCAAGGCATCTCATATGGCTTATAAGGGTTCAAACTACCTCCATGACAAAATTCAGGGCTCAATTCAAAGAGTTGGTCACTCAGTTGCTCAGAAAGTCAATAGTCGACTAATTTGACCTAAAAGTCAATTGTGGTCAAAGTACAATCAAAACTCCTGATTTTTTGTCAACATCCTTATTTTGAAGTATCATTCACCATTTGATCAAGGATTGATCATGGTTCATCAAGGAAAGATCACAAATCAACAAATTCAAAAGTTTCTAAATTAGGGTTTTCATAGGAGAAAGTCAACTAAACTTTGACCAACCATAACTCCTACATGGAACATCAGAAATTTCCCATCCAAAGCTCATTTTGAAGTAAATTTAATTCTCTACAATTTTGTCTCTCACATGCCAAGTCTAAAAATGCTTCATTTGAGAGATATGGATCAAAAGATGATAGGTCCTTTTTGAAAGTCGACCAAAAGCAGTTTTTTGTCAAAGCCAATATCATCAAGATAAATTCTTCAAATGAAAAAAAGCTTCCAAAGTGGCTTGTATAGGACATCTTGAGGTTTCCAAAAAGTCCTAGAACTCCTCCATACCTTAAAAATTGAGGGAGATATGCCTTGTCAAAGTTGAGCAATTTCAAAGGGAAAAATGTGAAATAAAAGGCCCCAAAATGAATTTCTTTGCAAAGAGGCCCACTATTTTATGGTCCAATCTTGCTATACAAGTCATCTAGAAGTCCCAATCTGAATGCCACGAATTTTTAATCATTATTTGATTTTTAGTGAATTTAATTCATTAAAAAAAATGGATGGAAATCAAAGATTTGGGAAAATTGTGAAGAGATTTAATTTAATTTAATTTTGATTATCAACTAATTCCAGTCATCAATTACACCCCACAATCATTCCAAATTCGTGCAAAGTAGAATGGGGAAGATTGAATCAAATATTGGCCAATTTTAGAAAGAATAAAAATCAAATTTCAAATCAAATTCAATTCTTGATTCAAGGAAGATTCATCCATATTTTAGTGACCTAAAATCATCTCTATATATACCAAAACGTGTGCAGATGCTATGGAGGAGGTTTACAGCCCTATAGAACACGTGAAAAGCTCAAAAAAATTCAAGGAAGGTTGAAATCGGTTTGAGGGATTGGAAGGGATTCAGAGACCTTTGAAGGTTCAAACATATTCTGGAAGCATTCTTGATCTTCTCCCAATCACTATCAAGGCCCAAAGCATCCAGAATCGTGACCTATAGAACACAGTTTTCTCTTGTTTTCGTGATCTTCGATTTTGATATTTTGCTCATCATGAATGAAATTTGCTTGTATAATATTGTTTATCGTGGTGTTTGCAAGCTATTGGTACCAGTTGATTGAAGTTTAGATGCATATATGATGGTATGCCATGGCTAGGGTTTCAAAGCTCTAAATTGGGAACCAAGGATAGAGACAAAATTGGACCAAATTAAGGGCCCTACCACGCTCAGAACGAAATTTGCAATTGAACTGTATGATTCTTTGACATTTATATGTTGTATTTGGTGAGTTTCAATTTTGCAGGAACTAGCTATGGATGCATTCGTAGCTAGATGATAGTTGGTTCGTAGCAAAAAAAAGAAGGAGAAGGACAAAGTCTTCACGAAGAAGACGACTGTTGGGCGCTGTCATACCCCAAAATTTGCTCATAATATCTTTGATCCATTCTACTTTCAAATGCTTAAAGATCTCCAATTACTCAAAGCTACCTATCTCCTAAACAAGTGCCTCTGAACTAGGGTTTTGCTTTTATCAAAGGATACTTAGGTCCTGATAGCTCAAATGGATTCCATGGTCTCACATATGTCCCAAAGAATCCCTATGCCAAGTTTCAAACCCCGGTTCAAAAGATTGCTCAATCAATGGCTCAGATAATCAACGGTCGACCAGTTTGACCTAAAAGTCAACTATGGTCAAACCACAGTCAAAACTTCTGATTTTTGGTCAACATCCTCATTATGAAGTATCATTCACCATTTGATCAAGAATTGATCATGGTTCATCAAGGAAAGATCAGAAATCAACAATTCCAAAAGTTTCTTAATTAGGGTTTTCATAGGAAAAGTCAACTGAACTTTGACCAGCCATAACTTTCACATGGAACATCAGAAGTTTTCCATCCAAATCTCAATTTGAAGGAAATTGAATTCTCTACAACTTTGTCTCTCACATGCCAAGGCTAAAAATGCTTCATTTAAGAGATATGAGCCAATACATTACAGGTCCTCCAAAAACGTCAACGAAAAACACCTTTTGGGTCAAAGCTCATAACTTGAGCATTGCATACTTAATGAAGACGAAACCAAAAGGAGTGTTTAAAAAACTCTTTGAGCTTTATAAAAAGTATGAGAACACCTTAATATGATTAAAAATGAGGGAGATACGCGTTGCACAAGTTGGGTGAAAATTGGAAATTGCTTGAAACTCCAAGTGAACAAAATCTAATGTTTAAGTAATGGGCCTTTAACTTTAGATCATCCACGTGATATTAAACCTATGAAGAGCCCATAAACCAATTTCCACCTATTTTATGATTTTATTTAATTTTATTTTGGGTTTATTCACTTAAATACAAAAATAAATTGAATAAAATAGCAAGTTGATGAATTTTGTTTCTTTGAGCAAAGTGACCTAATTTCTCAAGTTCTAACATGATTCTAATGACCCATAATTGCCCTTATCATCAAGCCATGCTATTTATTTATTTTTATTTTTGTGTTTATTCCTTTAAATACAAAATAATGTAAATAAAATAACAAATAAATAACACAAGGCACGTGAGAATTAGAATTGTTTCAAAAATATTTCTAGAATCATCAAATATCTGATTGGAAGGTGATTGAAGTTGATTGGAAAGAAGTTGTGCCAAAAATAGCAAGAATATATTATTTTTTTTCATCAAATTTCCATCCAACAAAGATTTGATTTCTTTCCCATATGGTTTCCCTAATTCACTCCCCTATATATACTTAACAAGTGCAGCCAGAGAAAAAAGATTTTTGGTGAAAGAGATTAGGGTTCAAGAGTGTAAAATTATCAAGAACTAGGGCCAGCATAAAACTCTCGTTGCAGCCATTCTCAAGAGGTTTAAATCACTGTATCATCACCCCAAGGCGTCCAGGATTCTATCCATATCCTCACGCAAGCTCAAGCAGTCCCAGAAAACTCTCCCTCCATCGCATTTGTGTGGTAAAACTTCTCAGATTCGATTCTCTTAATTTATGGGCTTTTAATCTGTTTCGATTGTTTGTATGATCCCAGGAGACTCTTTAGAACAGGTCTGAAGCTTTAAAAGCAAGCTTTAACATACAGACCGAAAAACACCATGGTTAGGGCACGAGCTTGAGGGAGCTTCGTACCTCATCATACAGTCACTTTTAGGTCTCAATAATCGCACCATCGGACTCACAGCATGCAAAAACGGTAATCTGGGCATTCTTGACGTTTTCTTTACGTGTTGTTATGAGTTTTGATGTTTGCAGAAAAAACAAAGGAAATCCGCAGGGAATTTGACTTCAAAAGTCGCAGGTAATGACGCAGGTAAAGGGAAGAAGAAGGTGAACAGTGTTTAAGACTTCTTGACCGCGCGCTGTATCGTTCTTATTGGATGGTCAGTTTTTCCAAATTCTCTCCCCTCACGTATGGTGGATTCCAATTCGTGGTCAGCAAATCAAAACCCCTCTCCTCAATTTGATTGGTCGGTCGACCATTAGGGACTTCCTCTCTCCCACTCTTATTGGTTTGTGCAGCGAGCATGGACCCAGCCTTGGTTTGTTTGACTTTCCCAATCTGAATTAATTTTTATATTTATTCTTTTATGATCAAACTGTTAACGAATTAATCAATTGGCACGCATGGTAAAGAGAGAGATATATGAGTTAGAGAGCTAGGGTTCGATCCCCAGCGTTCCAATATTTTTGTGCATAATATTTGATTCCAGATTCAGTATGACACTCCAGCGCAGACCCATTATACACTAGAGCTTCTGACCGTATGATCTCCAGCGCATCAAGATCCAAGCGTCCACAATGCAAGTCCATTGTATACGTTCCTGAAGTAGCAACACCAGATCATAGCAGCAGCTAAGTTTTCTCAAATTAATTTTTATTTTTATTTTAATTACATAATTCCTTACTTATTTTCTTTTTCTTTCTTTTATTCTAAATTTTTTATTAAACCATTTTATTTAAACATTTTATTTCTTTTTTTATCATATAATAATTTTATAATTCGTTTTCTTTATCGAAGACTCGATTTTTCCACAAATTTGTTACTAGTGGTTTTTTTAAATAAATAAAATTATTATTTTTTGTACATACTTTTAAACAATTAAAATTTTTAGGTTTGTTAACCTCGATCCATTTATAAACCTTAGTAGTTTTAGGATTACTGGTAGGTGGGGTCACAATAAGTTTTCTTAAAAAAGGCCTTTAGGGTTTGTAAACTTTTTAGGGTTTGTGATCAATTGTGATCAATTAGGGTTTAGATCAGTCAATACACTAACCTGCTTCTGTCTTTGTTCAACTTTTCAGGGCTAATCAAAGATCTTCCGACTACGCGCCAGGGCAATCAAAAAGCTAAGTTTTGATCCCTCTTTTTTTATTAGTTAAATTATTTTCACCTTTTATTTTAATTTTTGCCTTATGGCTTGAATTATGATTGGCTTCAACTGTCAATGAATTACTCATACACTCACCCTTATTTATTTTTCCTCTTAATTTGTAGAGTTGACCAAGGGTTCGAGGAAGATCAAGGTTCAAGATCAAGATGATAAAACTAATTATCGATTTCTCTTATTTTCGTCTTTTAATTTCCCCATCCCCGCAGGTGTTTATTGTAATAGCGTAGGAATTTATTTTCTGCCTTTAATTCCTGTTATATAACTGCGTGGTTAGTAAGATAGGGAGTGACAACAAGTAATCGAATATAGCTCACCTAATACAAGATAAATATCTGAATCAAACCACGTGATTGCTACACACACGCACCTTTAAGGTACCCCTCTTGTTGCCTGTTGCCTTCGATTTCGATGAAATAGTCAAGTCCCTTCGAGCGTAGGGATACCGTAGCATATGCTGCCTACAAATTCAAATCATCATAGTCCCTCGGAATAAAAGATCATAGTCTCTTCGAGTTTCCTACGATAAATATGATCTCGTCCCTCGATTAAATGGTGATAGTCCCTTCGATTGCTAAGGTATCCTTACTGTTGCCTAAATGACTATTATATTCTTCCCCGAGACTACCTACCCTCTCATGGTAGGGATAGTCTTGTGGTGAACGATTATCCACGATGACCCTTCAATGACCCGCACATCCAATTGAAAGGCTTCCTACCCTCTCATGGTATGGATAGACCCTTTCGCCCGAAAGACTTAAAGAACGCGAAAGACAAACTTAGGGTAGGTAGTTCTCTTAATTGCTTGTTCACATTCAAATCAAAATCAAATTCTTTTCACACCTCTCTTTTCAAATACTTTCAAACAAGGCTACGCTTATTTACAAGCTAAAGTCCTTAACGAAATCTTTTTACTATTCACACACGACAATTCAAACTTTTTAAACAATTCAAAAGTGAGCTAAGCAATTAAGAGCCCATGGATAACCATGGATGCAAAGGGTGTCTTACACCTTCCCTTTGTATAACTTACCCCCCGAACTCAATCTCTTTCAAAAAGGTCTTTCCTGTTCTTTTAGCCTTTCCAATTGGATAAGATAAAAGTCGGTGGCGACTCTTGCTATCCGCGACATTTCAAATAAAGTCAGTTCATCGTATGACAGGCGCGCTTTCCATTCAAATTTTGCTTTGCATAACTTATTTTTATATATTGTTTGTTGTTTGATATGTTACCAGCGAACAGATGATGATCCAGTGGTAGAACGCATGCTCTCAGTCCTCTTGTCCCTCAAGGCGCGAGTTCGAATCTCACGCCAGACAATATATTTTTTTGTGAAACGCATGTCATGGTTTGCCAACGGATAGGTCGTGGATCATCCTATCTTTCAATCCAACGTTTCTGGAAACGATGGATCATCATGGTCCTTCATGACCTTGCCACACAGAATAAAAAGCTAAGTGTTTTTTTTTTATTTTCTCTTGTTTTTATTTATTTATTTGGTTTCTTTATTTTAGTTTCTATTTGTTTTGGTTACATAATAAATATTAAATTTGTTTCATATTATCCTTTGTTTTTCTTCATGTTTTTTTAATTATTTAATCGAAACTCGATTTTCCCTATATCCTTTTAATTTTAATTTTTTATTTGTTTATACGTTTAATTAATTAAAATATTAGGTTTAACTCTATAATTATTAAATTTCGTGTCAGTTTATTTATTTAGCCGAACTTTTGATTTTATTAACCTTTCAGGGTTTGGGTAACATCATTTATTTTTTATTTATCCTTTTGGGTTAAAATAATACCGATCGACAATGAATCTGTAATGCACTAAAATTTTCTCTTGTTGTGCAGTTTTTTCAGGGTTAGCACCAGAATTTCCTCCGACTACGAACCATATCAGATCAAAGCTAAGTCCCTGATTCTATTTCTTTTTTATATTTATTTTTGCCTTTTAAATATTTATTTTTGCCTTTAATTTAATTATTTATTTTTGCCTTATTAATTTAAAATTATGGTTTTATCTTCAATATCAATGAACTGGCCACACACTCACCCCTTTGTGTTTGTTTTTCCTTTTCCAATTTTCAGGGTTAGCCAACCGTCAAAGCTCAGACTAGTCGGTAACCCTAAAACCTAACCTAATTTATTTTTCTTTCTTTTAAATTATTACTTGTGTCTGACCTGTTGCACTGTTGGTTCTACTATTCCTTTTCTCCCCTTCCCCATAATTTATTATGTAACTGCTTCGAGGTTGTATTGTTTGGCCTTGAAGGCACTTAAAACTGCATTATATTACTGCGTGGTTAGTAATTCTAGGGAGTGTTAACCTCGAATTGAATTAGAATCACTTAATTACAAGATAATTTATTCTGAATCTAATCACGTGATTGTTGCACCCACGCACCTTTTATGGTACCCCTCTTGTTGCTTGTTGCCTGTTGCCTTGTGTTTTTAATGCAGAATAGCCAAGTCCCTCGAATACGAGGATACCTCAGCAATGTTGCCCTCAGTTCATTCAGATCACAAGTCCTAATGATGCTGCCTTCGATTCGCTAATATGATCTCATCCCTCGAAGTTGCCTACGAAGTGTTGAGGTATCCTCCGGCTGCCTAAACCAAAATGGCTATTCTGATCTTTCCCTTAGACTACCTGCCCCCCTCTATGGCAGAGACAGTCTTGTGGCGAACAATAATTCGACGACCCTTCAACCTCCAAATAAAAGGACTTCCTTACCCTCCTATGGTATGGATAGCCCTGAAAGGCTAAAAGAACATTTTTCATCTAACCAGGTAATTTGCCCCTAATTGCTTTGCTCGGGCTTAAATCTTTTTCTTACACTTTTTTCATAAACCTTCAATGAGGCTACGCTCATTTATGAGCTAAAGTCCTTATTTCTTCTTCTTCTACATTTCTGAAACTTTTGGCTTCAAAACTAAAGAGCAAAGCAATTAAGAGCCCATGGAAAACCATGGATGCAAAGGGTGCTTTACACCTTCCCTTTGTATAAATTACCCCCCGAGCTCAGTTTTTTATTTAAAAGGTTTTTCCTGTTCTTTTAGCCTTTCTGTTAATTTGGATAAATAAAAGTCGGTGGCGACTCTTGCTTACCGCGACATTTCGATAAAGGCAGTTCACCGTATTACAGAACTGGCGACTCTGCTGGAGATAATTTTCTTTTAAAAGAGGGGTTACTTTAAAAGTTTAGGATTCACTTAATTGTTTTCTATTGTTTGCTTTGTTTGCTTTATTTTTCAGAGCTGTTTTGGGAATTAAATGAAGGACGAATCCTACACCCGGATTCAAGTACACCTAAGATAGGAAGTGGCATAGTCATGGCGACCTCTTTCATGTATGTGGAGGATTGGTCAATATGAGAGTTCACTCTTAAGTTAGGCCTATATGGGTGTTTGCATGCTTCTCTTGTATGAGGGAGGTTCGTGCGGATGTCCGTAGGTGAGTCGGAGCTTAAGGACCTTTAGTTACCTTTAACCCATCTTGACTTTTAGGAATGTAGTGGGGGGACTACTCTTGATGTATGTTGAGAGCATAGTCGCTACCCGATACTACACCTCAGATAGGTTCTTTCTTAAAGTATCATTGCATGGTATGTATGTATCATGTTCGAGGGTGCTTTAGGAGGGCTGACAATTCTGGGTAACTCAGTAGAACCCGTCGTTGATACCATCCTTATCCTTAGAAGTACCTTTGGGGAAGGGTAGTTACCTGGTCATGCCTCATGCAAGCCTTTCGACCTAAGGACACTTGTGTGACTTGCTTGTGTTTGCTACTAACCCATTGATTTCCATGCAGGTTTTGCTTGTAGGACTTCTCTGTCCCTACTATCTTACGCTCTTCCTGATGCACTGCATTCACATAACATCATGACATCATAACATCATAACATAACATGATTAACTAATCCTTTCAAGGATATTAGGAATTTAGGGCGCACAATTTCAGGTGCCCTTATCAAGGACTAAATTCTCATCAAGGGACAAGAGGATTTATTTTCCTCTGGTCGTATGTCGTCCAGTTCAGAGACATCATACCAATCAAGGGGCAAGAGGATTTATTTTCCTCTAGCCAGGTACCTTAAAATTTAGAGATATCATGAATCAGAGGCTATGACCCACTGGATATGGTGAGCTTGATTTTTAAAGAAGGACGCTCAAAGACAAAAGTCAGAATTCTTCAAACAAATATGCGACCAAATCATTCTCTAAATGTGCTAACTATATTCCTTAAAGATCCTTGAAAACATTGCATCTGCATTTATAACATCGCATCACAGGTTTCTACCACAGGTTTCTCTCCTCCTCGCTGTTTATTTCAGCATCATGAATCTCGAACAATCAGTCAAAAATCTCCAAGCTCAGAATGCTGAATTCCAAGCTTTGATCCTTAACTTGGCCAAGGGGCAAGAAGAATTGAAGGCACTTCTGATCGAGAAGGAGAAGAATCAACATAAGCATCAAGGTGGTCAAGATAATCAGAGATCCAAGCCTAAGCGGGCATTTACTCCGTTACACATACCGCTGTCTCAAGTTCTACAACAACTGCTCAATCAGAACTTGATAACTCTATTGCCTCCATAATCATTTCCTACCAATCCCACATCTGTCTTAATAATCATCATTAGTGCATTGCATATGTTTGTCTTGAATAAATTATTTCGCTATCACTCTTTTCAATTTGTGTCTTTATTATACTTATGTTTTATGATATTCAACTCCTGCAAAGATGTATGCCTTTTGAGGGAGGATGACGAAAAATGATACCGCAACCTCATACAGTATGCTTTTGAACGGACTATGTTGACGATGTACAGGCATTGTTTCAATTCCTAAACAGTGGAGATATAAGTATGTTAATCCCTTGTCAACCCCTTTGAGCCTAAGGCGCAGGAGTTTTCTTTCTAGAACAATTTAAAACCTTTGATCATAACCTGGGGCAGGGTAGTTACTCAGTTAACTCAATCGTGCCTGTACGCTTTTACACAAATAATGATGGTTTCCCGTAATCATTAAGTCAGACAGTCAACATCTATCAAAAGAAAAAAGCTATTAAGTCAAAACCTATGAAGGAGACTTATATAAAATCGAAACATCCCGCTGGCTGTAATCTCAAAATAAACAGTTCAGGCAAAAGTTAGGGATAACAAAGTCAAAAAAAGAGGTCACTAAAAATCCTCGACAAAAAGAAAAGAATTACAAAAACAAAATAAACTTCCATTACTTAAAACCGTCATCAAATGTCAAAGTGTGGACTTCAAAGCTCTGCTAGAACTCAAAACGCAAAGTTAACTGAGCATAGGATCGAAGAACATCACGAAGATTGGGAAGGGTACAAATAAACTTTGAGCCTTGTATCCTTTGTTTATTAAACCATGAACCAAGCCACGTTACAACCCTTGAAAGTCCTAACTGAAGCATGGTTAGTTCAAAAGCATACTGTCACCAAAAAGGTATCCTGACTCCTTAAGGGTTACCCCAAATACTGAGTTGATATTTCGTCTTTTACAAACATCACGTTGTTATAAACATCACACTTTTACATCTCTAGTTTAAATGTTTTCAACAAACTCAAGGTAAACATGTGCATTGCATCTCATGAATTTATTATTAAACATATTCTGCTACATAATTTTAAATGTTAGCAACAGAAAGAATTTGCACAGGGTATGACTAATGACTCAAAGTTATCCCGACCAACAAAGATTACTCCAAGAAGCAATGTCTCCTACATACACAAGGGGCATGGCACATTTTGCCCAATCAATCTGGGGCAATCAAATCAAGATTCCAAGAATCTCTCAAATGCCAAACAGTCAAAGGCATACATCCCAAGTGGATTTCAAACTATTTCCCGATCAATCTGGGGCAATCAAGTCAAGATTCCGAGAATCTCTCACGGATGCCAAAACAATCAGGGGCATGCACCCAAGTAGATCTGAAGCTACTTCCCGTTCATGGCTATTAGGGGCATGACACCCATGGTACATATCTCATAAGGTCCTCGCGAGGCAAATCTCTGCAAATCCCCTAATAGCTGGAGCAAAGCCATGCAAAGCAGGTTCAACACTTTGTTCAATACTCATTGGTGTGTTCCAATCAATACAAGTCCAGGAATGGCAGCTACTATAATCAGTGGGGGGCAATGTTCAAATCATCCATGCCTTCCCACAAAGTCGGTTTCACAAGATCATGTCCCCACAGAGTAATTATTAAAGAAGATATCTTCAAATGTTCTCATCCCAACAAAGACTTAGTTCCTCAACGGAGTTTACATTCTTCGACACTGCCGGTTCCCCGACACTTTTCTCTTCTCCAAACAGGGTTATTCATCTCTCTTATCCCCGGTTAGGGTACATCAAGATCAATCATTCAAATCGCTTTCATCCCCAAGCAAAAAAATCATAAATCTCCAGCTGAGCATCTTCAAGACAAGATCAGACAACAAAATCACAAGGATTTAGAGATTTATTTTCTCAATCAAGACAACATAAATCATATTCACATATCATATGTCATAAACATATTCATACATCGCATACATTACCTCATAATGAATTCAAACATAACACACAAGTTTCTCATTTATTTTTTGAGCCTCGTCGCATAATACATGCATCATGACATTGCATAAAGACTAACTTTACCTTTTTCAGGATACAAGTACAAGCAGATGAACAAATTCTCCAATTGTCAAAGATCTAATTCAGTTACTACCAACGGTACTGATACGGTCAACTCTCAGAGATCTAATTCCATCATCACGAACGGTGTGGACACGATCATCTTTCCAAGATCTAATTTATTTACCACGAATGGTGGTGACACGATTATTTTCAAGGATCTAATTCAGTTACTACGAACGGTGCTGACACGGTCAGCTCTCAGAGATCTAATTCCATCATCACGAACGGTGTGGACACGATCATCTTTCCAAGATCTAATTCATTTACCACGAACGGTGGTGACACGATCATTTTCAAGGATCTAATTCAGTTACTACGAACGGTATTGACACGGTCATCTCTCAGAGATCTAATTCCATCATCACGAACGGTGTGGACACGATCAATTACCTTTTCAGTCTAATTCAGTTACTACGAACGGTACTGACACGACAAGAGATCTAATTCTATCATCACGAACGGTGTAGACACGATCATCTTTCCAAGATCTAATTCAGGTATTACGAATTGTACTGACACGATCAACATTCGAAGATCTAATTCTATCATCACGAACGGTGTAGACACGATCATCCTTCCCAAGTCTAATTCAGTTACTACGAACGGTGCTGACGCAATCAATATTCCAAGATCTAATCCTATCATCACGAACGGTGCTGACACGATCAATCTCCAAAAATAGATGGCATCTGCAAGCCCATCTCCAACAAATACTTCTCAAAACGAAGGATTCAGTCTAACGCACGACTCATCCTTCAGCCTAACGCACGGCTTTCTAGACATCTACCGATGCAAATTGGATTCAGTCTAACGCATGACTCATCCTTCACCCTAACGCACGGCTTTCCAGACATCTACCAATGCAAATTGGATTCAGTCTAACGCACGACCCATCCTTCAGCCTAACGCACGGCTTTCCAGACATCTAACGATGCAAACTAGATCCGGTCTAACGCACGACCCATCCTCTCGTCTAACGTACTACGTATTCTGACTCTCAAGTCTATCAAGCTAGATGGCATCTTTAAGCCCATCTACATCATACATCTTTTCCAAACACCTAGATGGCATCTTCAAGCCCATCTCCGACAAAAGTCCATACTTCAGCTAGGGCAAATTCCTGGGTATTCTAGTGTTCAATTCTCTTCTACCTTCAGATTCCGATAGGCATACATGCCAGTCTACATCTTCAGATATAAGAAAATTGAACAGGGACAGCTGTCATACCCCAAAATTTGCCCATCTCATTTGTCTTATTTAAACTCAAATCAAAGTTCAAAGTTCAAAGACACCCCTCCTAAACAAAGGCTCAAGAAACTAGGGTTTATGGTTTCCTGAAGAAAATCAATGCTCCAAGGCATCTCATATGGCTTATAAGGTTTCAAACTACCTCCATGACAAAATTCAGGGCTCAATTCAAAGAGTTGGTCACTCAGTTGCTCAGAAAGTCAATAGTCGACTAATTTGACCTAAAAGTCAATTGTGGTCAAAGAACAATCAAAACTCCTGATTTTTTGTCAACATCCTTATTTTGAAGTATCATTCACCATTTGATCAAGGATTGATCATGGTTCATCAAGGAAAGATCACAAATCAACAAATTCAAAAGTTTCTAAATTAGGGTTTTCATAGGAGAAAGTCAACTAAACTTTGACCAGCCATAACTACTACATGGAACATCAGAAATTTCCCATTCAAAGCTCATTTTGAAGTAAATTTAATTCTCTAGAATTTTGTCTCTCACATGCCAAGTCTAAAAATGCTTCATTTGAGAGATATGGATCAAAAGATTAAAGGTCCTTTTTGAAAGTCGACCAAAAGCAGTTTTTGTCAAAGCCAATATCATCAAGATAAATTCTTCAAATGAAAAAAAGCTTCCAAAGTGGCTTGTATAGGACATCTTGAGATTTCCAAAAAGTCCTAGAACTCCTCCATACCTTAAAAATTGAGGGAGATATGCCTTGTCAAAGTTGGGCAATTTCAAAGGGAAAATGTAAAATAAAAGGCCCCAAAATAAATTTCTTTGCAAAGAGGCCCACTATTTTATGGTCCAATCTTGCTATAGAAGTCATCTAGAAGTCCCAATCTGAATGCCACGAATTTTTAATCATTATTTGATTTTTAGTGAATTTAATTCATTAAAAAAATGGATGGAAATCAAAGATTTGGGAAAATTGTGAAGAGATTTAATTTAATTTTGATTATCAACTAATTCCAATCATCAATTACACCCCACAATCATTCCAAATTCGTGCAAAGTAGAATGGGGAAGATTGAATCAAATATTGGCCAATTTTAGAAAGAATAAAAATCAAATTTCAAATCAAATTCAATTCTTGATTCAAGGAAGATTCATCCATATTTTAGTGACCTAAAATCATCTCTATATATACCAAAACGTGTGCAGATGCTATGGAGGAGGTTTGCAGCCCTATAGAACACGTGAAAAGCTCAAAAAAATTTCAAGGAAGGTTGAAATCGGTTTGAGGGATTGGAAGGGATTCAGAGACCTTTGAAGGTTCAAACATATTCTGGAAGCATTCTTGATCTTCTCCCAATCACTATCAAGGCCCAAAGCATCCAGAATCGTGACCTATAGAACACAGTTTGCTCTTGTTTTCGTGATCTTCGATTTTGATATTTTGCTCATCATGAATGAAATTTGCTTGTATAATATTGTTTATCTTGGTGTTTGCAAGCTATTGGTACCAGTTGATTGAAGTTTAGATGCATATATGATGGTATGCCATGGCTAGGGTTTCAAAGCTCTAAATTGGGAACCAAGGATAGAGACAAAATTGGACCAAATTAAGGGCCCTACCACGGTCAGAACGAAATTTGCAATTGAACTGTATGATTCTTTGACATTTATATGTTGTATTTGGTGAGTTTCAATTTTGCAGGAACTAGCTATGGATGCATTCGTAGCTAGATGATAGCTGGTTCGTAGCAAAAAAAAAAGGAAGGAGAAGGACAAAGTCTTCACGAAGAAGACGACTGCTAGGCACGCTTTCCATTCAAATTTCGCTTTGCATAACTTATTTTTATATATTGTTTGTTGTTTGATATGTTACCAGCGAACAAATGATGATCCAGTGGTAGAACGCATGCTCTTAGTCCTCTTGTCCCTCAAGGCGCAAGTTCGAATCTCACGCCAGACATTATATTTTTTTGTGAAACGCATGTCATGGTTTGCCAACGGATAGGTCGTGGATCATCCTATCTTTCAATCCAACGTTTCTGGAAACGATTGCACATCATGGTCCTTCATGACCTTGCCACACAGAATAAAAAGCTAAGTGTTTTTTTTTTATTTTCTCTTGTTTTTATTTATTTATTTGGTTTCTTTATTTTAGTTTCTATTTGTTTTTGTTACATAATAAATATTAAATTTTTTTCATATTATCCTTTGTTCTTCTTCATGTTTTTTTAATTATTTAATCGAAACTCGATTTTCCCTATATCCTTTTAATTTTAATTTTTGATTTGTTTATACGTTTAATTAATTAAAATATTAGGTTTAACTCTATAATTATTAAATTTCGTGTCGGTTTATTTATTTAGCCAAACTTTTGATTTTATTAACCTTTCAGGGTTTGGGTAACATCATTTATTTTTTATTTACCCTTTTGGGTTAAAAATAGGGTTTATACCGATCGACAATGAATCTGTAATGCACTAAAATTTTCTCTTCTTGTGCAGTTTTTTCAGGGTTAGCACCAGGATTTCCTCCGACTACGAACCATATCAGATCAAAGATAAGTCCCTGATTCTATTTCTTTTTTATATTTATTTTTTCCTTTTAAATATTTATTTTTGCCTTTAATTTAATTATTTATTTTTGCCTTATTAATTTAAAATTATGGTTTTATCTTCAATATCAATGAACTGGCCACACACTCACCCCTTTGTGTTTATTTTTCCTTTTCCAATTTTTAGGGTTAGCCAACCGTCAAAGCTCAGACTAGTCGGTAACCCTAAAACCTAACCTAATTTATTTTTCTTTCTTTTAAATTATTACTTGTGTCAGACCTGTTGCACTGTTGGTTCTACTATTCCTTTTCTCCCCTTCCCCATAATTTATTATGTAACTGCTTCGAGGTTGTATTGTTTGGCCTTGAAGGCACTTAAAACTGCATTATATTACTGCGTGGTTAGTAATTCTAGGGAGTGTTAACCTCGAATTGAATTAGAACCACTTAATTACAAGATGATTTATTCTGAATCTAATCACGTGATTGTTGCACCCACGCACCTTTTATGGTGCCCCTCTTGTAGCCTGTTGCCTGTTGCCTTGTGTTTTTAATGCAGAATAGCCAAGTCCCTCGAATACGAGGATACCTCAGCAATGTTGCCCTCAGTTCATTCAGATCACAAGTCCCTAATGATGCTGCCTTCGATTCGCTAATATGATCTCCTCCCTCGAAGTTGCCTACGAAGTGCTGAGGTATCCTCCGGTTGCCTAAACCAAAATGGCTATTCTGATCTTTCCCTTAGACTACCTGCCCCCCTCTATGGCAGAGACAATTTTGTGGCGAACAATAATTCGACGACCCTTCAACCTCCAAATAAAAGGACTTCCTTACCCTCCTATGGTATGGATAGCCCTGAAAGGCTAAAAGAACATTTTTCATCTAACCAGGTAATTTGCCCCTAATTGCTTTGCTCGGGCTTAAATCTTTTTCTTACACTTTTTTCATAAACCTTCAATGAGGCTACGCTCATTTATGAGCTAAAGTCCTTATTTCTTCTTCTTCTACATTTCTGAAACTTTTGGCTTCAAAACTAAAGAGCAAAGCAATTAAGAGCCCATGGAAAACCATGGATGCAAAGGGTGCTTTACACCTTCCCTTTGTATAAATTACCCCCCGAGCTCAGTTTTTTATTTAGAAGGTTTTTCCTGTTCTTTTAGCCTTTCTGTTAATTTGGATAAATAAAAGTCGGTGGCGACTTTTGCTTAGCGCGACATTTCGATAAAGTCAGTTCACCGTATTACAGAACTGGCGACTCTGCTGGAGATAATTTTCTTTTAAAAGAGGGGTTACCTTAAAAGTTTAGGATTCACTTAATTGTTTTCTATTGTTTGCTTTATTTACTTTATTTTTTAGGGTTGTTTTGGGAATTAAATGAAGGACGAATCCTACACCCGGATTCAAGTACACCTAAGATAGGAAGTGGCATAGTCATGGCGACCTCCTTCGTGTATGTGGAGGATTGGTCAATATGAGAGTTTACTCTTAAGTTAGGCCTATATGGGTGTTTGCATGCTTCTCTTAAGTTTCTAGTGAGAGGCTGGACCTTTTCACTCTAGAAGCACGTGATTTATTTGCTTTGATCAATGTTGGTAAACAAAAACAACAACACAACAATCTTGAAAGATTTTTTGACTAATTAAGAAATCTTAAATATTTATATTTTTCTTCCTTGGAATCCATCTAAGAGAATGATGTTTACGAGTTTGAAGGACAATAAATATGTTAGGTTAGAGTAAAACTTAATGACTGAATACTTTTATAAGAAAAAAATGAATAATCACTTCTCGTGGTTGATAATAAAGAAAAAGTGATACGTCTAAGATTTATATCTTGATTATTTGTTGGATGGAGTAAAATCTTTATCATGTATGATAAACTAAAGAAATAAAAATGCTAAAATTACTTTGAGAAAGCTTGCATAAAAAAAATTGGGAAAGAAAAACGCGTTACTCAAAAAATAATTTAAATACGGAAGTGTCGCACGCTCGCGAAATATGAACAACAGAGTCGCCACCAATATATTTATCCCAAAGGGAAAGGAATATCAGAAAACCTACAAAGGAACAGGGTCTTGCGACCAGAGAATCAAGGTACGGGAGTCGGTTACGCAAGGGGAAGGTGCTAGCACCCCTCACGCCCATCGTACTCGATGGTATCCACTTATGTTTGTTCTATTCTAAGGGTGTATAAATCTAAAGCTTAATTACTAAGGGAATGCATGCAAATGAAAGAAAAGAAACACGGGGAAAATAAGGTTTATAAATAGTTGTGCTCGCTTAGGCCCCGCGACCTAATGCCTACGTATCCTTTTCAGGAATCAGAGCGCCGTAGTTCGGCTCTTTAGTTTTTGTTTGTTTTTGTGTTTTTTAGTTGAACAGTTACATTCGCACTCCGCTGCTCGACCTCTGGAGTCTTAAGCTGGGAATGGAGCGGAAATAACGTGTCCGATTAGGAGAAAGAGTGCCCTGAAGGCAAGAGAAAGAATGCCTCGGAGGCAAGAGAGAGAAGAGGAAAAATTGGTTTGTGTCTTTTATGTGTGATTCCATGATGGACGAAAACCTACTACAAGGCATCGCATCACTTCCTCACTTTGATTAGCTCTGAGCCTTTATTAGATATTTTGAAGTGTTTTTGTTTAGGTGTCTTTTAAGGGAAATTAATTTGTGACTTGAATCATGCCATAAAAAAGAGCTTTTTGAATATTTAGAGAATGCACATCGAGGCCTACGCCACAATCGTTTCTCTCAATGAAATACGGCTTTTGAATATTTAGAGAATGCACATCGAGGCCTACGCCACAATCGTTTCTCTAAATAACGGTTAAGAAATACATCGAGGCCTACGCCTCAATCATTTCTCTTCCGCTAAGTGGGAAAGAACATACATCGGGGCCTACACCCCAATCATTTCTTTCACACTAAAAAAAGGCATTAGCATGATTCGCGTCGTCCTTTATTAATGTTTTAAAAGTCGAAAAGGAAAAGAGGGAAAACTAGCCTAAAATGAAAACTAGTCTAATGTTATGATTATAGGTCCTAAATCTTAAAGGAAGCATACAAGTGAAGTTATAATCACAAGCAAAAATCAATATAGACAATGATACAAAATTACACGCAAGCATGAAATAACAAGTCAAAAATATAGAACAAAATGGACTAAAGATACTATTATTTTTATTGATTTTTTATGGAAGAAAATTACCAATTAGATGAACCAAAATTAAATCCTAAAAATGATCTAAACAATAAGGAAATTTTATTGGTTTTATAGTTTTTAGAACTTAAAAATAATAGAAGAAAATTCTAATTCTAACTAGTAAATCTACAATACATGAACCTGGGGTTGCAATAACTAGATTAGGTCTGTGAACAAGTAAGAATGGCGCAGGGCCCATTGAATTAGCCCAGCAGGGTTTTTGTTAGTTGTGTTCAGCAAAAATGATGTCACGGGCCAAGTGGGTGTAAAAATGAACTCGGTGAACATGGCCCAACCCTGATTGTGTCTTGATCCATTTTATTTTCAGAATTAATAAAATAAATTAATAAAAAGAAAAATAAAAGGAAAATAGAATTGGGATTTAGGGTTAAGAACTGTGACCTTCGACCTTCTCTTGAACGAGTTTCGACGGCGGCACCGGAGCGAGATTCTCTCTCCGATCAAAGTCCGGCCACCGCAAACTTTTCCTCGCACGTATCTCATCTCTTTCGGCTTACTCAGCACCTTTCTCGTCTCATCTCCAATGAAACCCTCGGAATTCACCGTGAACAAGAGCAAAGTGACCTCCATTCATCTCCTTCGTTTCTCCTCTTCATTTTGTATTTGCGTTGGTGACGAAGAATCTTGAAGAGTTGGTCGAAGATCGAAGGAGCGTTGAAGATTCGTTGTTGATGGTGGTTTGATGAATGAATCACAGGGAGAGAAACGAGGTTGAATTGTTGTGATGAATAATCCGATGCAGATTGAAGGCGTGATGGATTGAATATTGAGATTGCAAAGTGGATCCGAAGCGGTGGAGCTGTTCTTGAAGATCGTTGAAGGAGAGCAAGGTTGATAACGAAAATTGTTGTAACGAATCCCCTAGATTGTACAGGTTCCTTTTTCTGTTAATCCTTCCTCTCTATTTTCTTCTTCTTCTTGCTGCGATTTTTTCTGATTTTGTCGATTCTTTACTTCTGTGTGCGTGAGTTATTGAGTCGTTGTTGATAAAGATTAGGAATTGATGATGATGAGGATTGATGATATGTGAAGGGATTGAAGAAGATGAATGAGTCGCAGAGGGGAATAGTGATGGTCGAATCAATGGAAGAGCAGAGGGAGGTTCTGTATGGAGTTGAAGGTGTATTGGAGAAGGGTGAAATGAAGTGAAGATCGTGATCAAGTGGAGGCAAAGTGGTTATGAAGAATGGTGAAGCGTTGCAGAGGGAGAATGAATCGGGAGATGGTGAAGATGGAAGTGAATGGTCCAGAGCTGATTCTGAAGAAGAATTCAAGTTATACAGAAGTTGAATCTCAAGGTCAGTCCTTCACTGATTTTTTTTGTTATCAATTTATTGCAATTCTGTTAGGTAGTTATTCTGTTGGTCAGTTAGTTATGAAGTGGTTAGGGAAGTTAGGGAATGGTTTGAAAGTTAGTTAGGTGTTACAAATGTTAGAAGGTTAGGAACTGGTTTGAAAACAGTTAGGAGGTTATGGCGAATTGGTTATTTGATAGTTATCAGGGCCAAAAGTTTGTTACATCTCTATTATAGGTGGTTAGAGCTGTTAGGGGTTTTGTTGGTATGTAACTGTTTTCTGTTATTTTGTTAATTCAGTTGGAGGGTGGTTAAATTCTGTTATCAATCAGTAGGTTAGTTATGAACTGAAATATATATTGATTTGGGTCCTGAATCTTCTGCTGGTATGAATATGGTTTGATGTGTGTGACTTATGTGTATTGTTCCTACAGGGCAGTGGATGTATATAGCAAGGTGTTGTGGATTGGCATATGGAGAGGACCTTTGGAGCGTGGATAATTTCAACGTGAAGGACACAAAACTTAGGACCGATCTCTTTTCCCTTTTTTGAGGTCTTTGATGTGAGATCTTTTTGTAAAGAGGGACTGTTTTGTAAAGATATAGTGGCATGAAGTTAAACCTTT
Organism: Vicia villosa; assembly: GCF_029867415.1. NCBI lineage: Eukaryota > Viridiplantae > Streptophyta > Magnoliopsida > Fabales > Fabaceae > Vicia > Vicia villosa. Next base: position 92,125 of record NW_026705104.1, on the reverse strand, counting down.
GTAATTTAGTCCTTTGATAAAAATGATTGTAGCTATCCCTCTTTGTAATTTTACTTCTGACTTTGAATGAAATTGTAATGTACTTCACAAATGGCCTCTTTTTTTCTTTTCAAATCATTCAAAATTGAAATTCTGATGGTGGATGAATTTGAATCTTAAAGCTTGTGTATCAAAACCATATAAATGAATCTTCCATATTTCAGCAAGCTTGATATAATTTTTGACACGTCATGAGCTTAAGAACTTAAATCTAATCACTTAACCTTGATCAAAAATTTGAATTTATGAAGTCACATAATCCACTTCAAATTCAAATCAAATTGCATTCTTGATGAACCCCTATCTTCAGTCTCCAGTTCATGTTAGCTTGCATTACAAACATCGAATTATAAACAAATGAGAGAACAAATGGTTGCCTTGATCATAATGATTATATCATACCACTTCTTGTACCATGACTTTAATTAATGAATTGACGACCTCAAGTGTCATGAATAAGGAACCTCAACTGTCTTTCCCTTGATGAGGTCTGATAGAGGAAGCCCTTGTAACTGAGGGGTAAAGAAGCCCATGATGAATGACCATATAAAGATCCTAGCTTCTCAGATTCTTGATCCCATGCAAAGTATTGATTGATGAATGTATGAGTGTTAATGACCTAAAATGTAAGTGCAGCTGAAATGAAGAACATAAACCAGTTAGAGGTAAAATTAGATGGGCAAATTTTAGGGTGCAACAGCTGCCCCTATTTAATCGTCTTAAACTTGAAGGAGAGATTGGCGTTAGCCTTTCGAGCAATCAAGGTAGAAGAAGATTAAATACCAAGTGAACCTGAAAATTTGCTTGATGAGAGATAGGATCCACTGGGGAAAAGACGGTGTCAACTCTACTGAGGAAGAATGTATCAATTCTGGATTGAACAAATTAACTCTGGGTTAGAAATGAAATGGAATTCAACTCTGGGTTGAAGAAGGATAGCGGGTCAACTCTGGGTCGAAGAATAAAGGGGAAGTCAACTCTGGGTTGGACAAGATGTAAACATCAACTCTGGGTTGAGAATAGAAAGGGAAATCAGTATTAATAGGACAAGATATAGGCATCAACTCTGGGTTGAGAAAGAAGGAAAGAAAATCAACTCTGGGTTGAAAACAAGAGATAGACATCAACTCTGGGTTGAGAGAAAGTAATTCAACTCTGGGTTAGAAATGAAATAGAACTCAACTTTGGGCTGAAGAAGAAAAGTGGGTCGACTCTGGGTCGAAGAATGAAGGGAAGTCAACTCTGGGTTGGATAAGGGATTGGATAATAACTATGGGTTGAAAGAGGAAAGATGAACAATTAGAAATAACCGTCAACTCTGGGTTGAGTGGGAAAGACAAGAGATAACCGTCAACTCTGGGTTGAAAAAAAGGGAACCGTCAACTCTGGGTTGAGTGGGAAAGAAAACAAGATAACCGTCAACTCTGGGTTGAGTGGGAAAGAGAATCAATTCTGGATTGAATAAAAAAATGATTGTCAACTCTGGGTTGAAAAAGTAAAGGATCAACTCTGGGTTGAAAAAGGATAACCGTCAACCCTGGGTTGAGTGGGAAAAGAGAAGTCAATTCTGGATTGAACAAAGGATGACCGTCAACTCTGGGTCGAGTGGGAAATGACAAAAGGTAACCGTCAACTCTGGTTTAGTGGGACACAAAATAAGGGATGACCGTCAACTCTGGGTTGAGTGGGAAACAAAAAGTCAATTCTGGATTGAATAAAGGATAACCGTCAACTCTGAGTTGAGTGGGAAAATACAAGGAGACAACCGTCAACTCTGGGCTGAGTGGGAAAAGATACAAGGTGACCGTCAACTCTGGGTTGAGTGGGAATAGTCAATTCTGGATTGAACAAAGGATAACCGTCAACTCTGGGTCGAGTGAGAAAGAAAGAAGACAAACGTCAACTCTGGGTTGAATAAAAGGTAACCGTCAACTCTGGGTTGAGTGGGAAAAGGATAATCAATTCTGGATTGAATAGAGGATGACCGTCAACTCTGGGTTGAGTGGGAAAGAAATAAGATAACCGTCAACTCTGGGTTGAGTGGGAAAAGACAAAAGATAACCGTCAACTCTGGGTTGAGTGGGAAAAAGGATAAAGGATAACCGTCAACTCTGGGTTGAGTGGGAAGGAAGAATAAAAGATAACCGTCAACTCTGGGTTGAGTGGGGAGAAGGATAAAGGATAACCGTCAACTCTGGGTTGAGTGGGAAAGAAATAAGATAACCGTCAACTCTGGGTTGAGTGGGAAAAGACAAAAGATAACCGTCAACTCTGGGTTGAGTGGGAAAAAGGATAAAGGATAACCGTCAACTCTGGGTTGAGTGGGAAGGAAGAATAAAAGATAACCGTCAACTCTGGGTTGAGTGGGGAGAAGGATAAAGGATAACCGTCAACTCTGGGTTGAGTGGGAAAGAAGAATAAAAGATAACCGTCAACTCTGGGTTGAGTGGGAAAGAAAGACAAGGATCAACTCTGGGTTGAATAAAAGATAACCGTCAACTCTGGGTTGAGCGGGAAAAAGCAAGAGATAACCATCAACTCTGGGTTGAGTGGGAAGAGACAAGGATCAACTCTGGGTTGAATAAAAGATAACCGTCAACTCTGGGTTGAGTGGGGAAGAGAAATCAATTCTGGATTGAATAAGGGATAACCATCAACTCTGGGTTGAGAGGGGAAAAGGATAAAGAATAACCATCAACTCTGGGTTGAGTGGGAAAAGACAAGGAATCAACTCTGGGTTGAGTAAAAGATAAGCGTCAACTCTGGGTTGAGCGGGAAAAGAAAAGAGACAACCGTCAACTCTGGGTTGAGTGGGAGGAGATAATTAACTCGGTTAAAAGATGGAGGGAAAGTCAACTCTGGGTTGAACTCAAAAACATCAACTCTGGGTTGAAGAAAAATGACCATGATTGGCTCTGGGAGATGACACCACAATGGTAACTCTGAGTGATCCAGTGGAATATCGATTGATTGCTTGTAGGGACCTCATCTGATGAGTAACTTGGCTTATGCTTCATATGCAATGTATGATTTATTTGTGCACTTCTGGAGATGCAATGCTATGGATTCTATATGCAGTGTACTGATTGATCAGGGTTTCTGCTTTGTATGGAATAGATTGGATGGAGTTTAGAAACTCTTTTTGAGATTCAAGGTGAGGTGGATGCCCCTGCTTTATTGATGATTGGATCATGTGGGTGAAATGATAATGGAAATGCAATGATTATGCATGATGTATGTATGATTATGAATGAAATGATTGCTTCCGGGATACAAGGAGTGGGTGGAGTGTGCCCTTGCGGAAAAGTCATTGCTTGCAAAATGGTTGGTGAAGGTGAGGTGTTTGGCTTGACCCCTCGACACTTGTCTCGATATCTGACACTTGATTGAAGATGAAGAAAAAGTTGTTACTAGTTTGCCCCAGCTCGTAAGATCTCTTGAGATAGGACTTTGATAATGCTTGAATCATGGAGATTTGCAATGGTCTGCCCCAGTGTTGATCATGGAATGGATGCCCCAGATTGAAAGGGATTGTTCCACCAGATGGATGCTTCAGGTATTTGCTTTGTGGGTGACCAACCTTTGCCTTTGTAAGATTACTCGATGGAATTTCAATGTTGAACTTTCCTTGGTATCAAGTACTTACTTTCTGATTAGAGACAATTCTGTTTTGAAAAGGATAATGAGAATGGAATGCACATGTTAATCTCAAAAGAAAAGTTTTATTTGTCAAAATGTTGCACTGATACTAATACAAGTGACAAGCAACGTTAGGAGTCAATTTGTCATGATTTTACAGTTTGTATGCTTTCGGAACGAACCCTGCTTCAATTAGGACTTTTGAGGGTTGTAACGTGGCCGGGTTCACGGTTTAAGAAACAAAGGATAAAGGCTCAAGTTCTACTTAACCCACCCCTTCTTCGTGATGTTCTCCAGTCCTACGTTCAGCTAGTTCGACACGAGTATTCGCCTTTCAGGAAGGATTGTGATGGATGAGGATCCTTTATGGCTTTGATGGAGGTGGCAGTCACCCTTTGGTGCTTTTTGTTGATAGTCATAACAACTTGTCCCTCGGAGGATTTTTTTCTTTTGCCTTTTGCTTTCCCTAACTTTTGCCTGGACAATAGTTTCTTTTGATTGCCATTTTCGTTGTCCAGCGGGATATGCCCTAATTTTTGCCTAAGTCATTTGCTTTAAAGTTTTTTCTTTCTTTTGACTTAGCAGGCTATTGTTTCTTTCTTTTTTTTATCATGATTCATAACTTTCTTTTCATTCCCTTTTTTTTTGTCTCGTTCGGGAACAAGTTGTATGACTTTTGTGATTGACTTGATGAAAAGGTTGTGACTGACTTCTTCTCAGTGAGTGAGAGACATCCATTGTGGATAGTGCTCGTCTGCTTTTGTTGTGAGAGATGGAATATGATTGATCCTCTGATGGAATACCTGAAAGTTGAGCCCTCGGTCGCACTAACTGAAGACTACCCTGCCCCTGGTTAATATTTAGGGTTTTGTATTTTTTGAAAAGAAACTACTACTCCTTAGGCTCAAAGGGGTTAACGAAGGTTTCACTCCCTTATAACTCCGGTGTTTAGGAATTGAAACAATGCCTGTACATCGTCAGCAGGATCTTTGTTCCAAAAGCTTACAATTAGTAGTTCATGTGTTTTTGATTTTTCATCATTCTCCTTTTTTAGTTGCTTAAGACAAATGAGTGAAGTATCAATGAACATAATGACAAAGATGAAATGATTTGAGAAAAACATGTATGTTACATTATTTTTATTTATTCAAACAGAATGAGTTTCTTACAATGAGAAATACTTGATAACAACAAAAGTAATACAATTGAAAATACTAAAGAAATCTATACAAGGGCAAGCTTGGCCTTATTCTAATGCAAATGAAATGTTCTCTGACAAACATAAAGTCTTCATGGTCCATCGGTGGAAGGTACCCTCATGAGGAGGCGTGGGGTCCTTAGATAGTAGCTTGATTTTTTGTAATTCCCCATGATTCTTTGTCGGTGAGCTCTTGTCAGATATCGGTGTGGAGGAATTGTCTTGTCTGATCTGATGGAGAGGAAGTGTGGTAAGAGTCTTGGTAACCATGGATGCATATGCATGAATGCAAAGTGTTAATGATGATGCAAATGTAGTAGGAATCAGGATCAAGGATCAAGACCTCTTGTGATAATAACTTCTCATGGTCAATAAGATATGGTCGAATCCTCCAGATTCAGAGGTTCGACGTTGCTCTCTTGATAAATAGCTTGTGCATAAGTCAAAGATGGTCGAACCCTCCAGATTCAGAGGTTCGACGTTGATTCTGATAGATAACCTTTGCATAAGTCACATAAGGTCAAACCTCCAGATTCAGAGGTTCGACGTTGATTCTAGATAACTGATGTAGAACTTCTGCATAAGTCAAATGTCCCAGGATCAAAGGTTCGACGCCTTTTGAGTACCAGGAGGACCAATAATCACCAACAGAACATGTACCTGTACCTGTTAAGAATATGATTCCCTCCCCACTCACGGGTGTAGTCTAGGTCAGGGTAGGTCAATATGGCAACCAGCGTTATCAGTTCTCCTGAGATACCACCATTGTTGCATCTACATGCCAACGATGATACCCCATTTGAACCTCGACTGGGCGTGGGTCTCATGATCGCACTAGACAAGACCTGACATCTCATCGGCGTCATGACTATCCACTCTATCCTAGGTATCCTATGTGTCAACTCTGGCCTGGGTATTGGGCCTTTTACCTCATAGAAACAACCCACCCAACCTGCAAACAGAGAAAATATGTGGCCCCCACGGGGACCCATAATATAGTCCAGAATGCGAGAAAATAAACATGATATGTGAGCAATAAATAGTCATGATATGCAAGGCATAAAGAAATAAAGCAATAAAGCAGTAAAGCAATAAAGCAATAAATTAATAAATAAACACCCAAAGAAAAGAAAGCAAACACAAGCTAGGATCGACTAAGCTAGAATCCCCAGCAGAGTCGCCAGCTGTCGCACGCTCGCGAAATATGAACAACAGAGTCGCCACCAATATATTTATCCCAAAGGGAAAGGAATATCAGAAAACCTACAAAGGAACAGGGTCTTGCGACCAGAGAATCAAGGTACGGGAGTCGGTTACGCAAGGGGAAGGTGCTAGCACCCCTCACGCCCATCGTACTCGATGGTATCCACTTATGTTTGTTCTATTCTAAGGGTGTATAAATCTAAAGCTTAATTACTAAGGGAATGCATGCAAATGAAAGAAAAGAAACACGGGGAAAATAAGGTTTATAAATAGTTGTGCTCGCTTAGGCCCCGCGACCTAATGCCTACGTATCCTTTTCAGGAATCAGAGCGCCGTAGTTCGGCTCTTTAGTTTTTGTTTGTTTTTGTGTTTTTTAGTTGAACAGTTACATTCGCACTCCGCTGCTCGACCTCTGGAGTCTTAAGCTGGGAATGGAGCGGAAATAACGTGTCCGATTAGGAGAAAGAGTGCCCTGAAGGCAAGAGAAAGAATGCCTCGGAGGCAAGAGAGAGAAGAGGAAAAATTGGTTTGTGTCTTTTATGTGTGATTCCATGATGGACGAAAACCTACTACAAGGCATCGCATCACTTCCTCACTTTGATTAGCTCTGAGCCTTTATTAGATATTTTGAAGTGTTTTTGTTTAGGTGTCTTTTAAGGGAAATTAATTTGTGACTTGAATCATGCCATAAAAAAGAGCTTTTTGAATATTTAGAGAATGCACATCGAGGCCTACGCCACAATCGTTTCTCTCAATGAAATACGGCTTTTGAATATTTAGAGAATGCACATCGAGGCCTACGCCACAATCGTTTCTCTAAATAACGGTTAAGAAATACATCGAGGCCTACGCCTCAATCATTTCTCTTCCGCTAAGTGGGAAAGAACATACATCGGGGCCTACACCCCAATCATTTCTTTCACACTAAAAAAAGGCATTAGCATGATTCGCGTCGTCCTTTATTAATGTTTTAAAAGTCGAAAAGGAAAAGAGGGAAAACTAGCCTAAAATGAAAACTAGTCTAATGTTATGATTATAGGTCCTAAATCTTAAAGGAAGCATACAAGTGAAGTTATAATCACAAGCAAAAATCAATATAGACAATGATACAAAATTACACGCAAGCATGAAATAACAAGTCAAAAATATAGAACAAAATGGACTAAAGATACTATTATTTTTATTGATTTTTTATGGAAGAAAATTACCAATTAGATGAACCAAAATTAAATCCTAAAAATGATCTAAACAATAAGGAAATTTTATTGGTTTTATAGTTTTTAGAACTTAAAAATAATAGAAGAAAATTCTAATTCTAACTAGTAAATCTACAATACATGAACCTGGGGTTGCAATAACTAGATTAGGTCTGTGAACAAGTAAGAATGGCGCAGGGCCCATTGAATTAGCCCAGCAGGGTTTTTGTTAGTTGTGTTCAGCAAAAATGATGTCACGGGCCAAGTGGGTGTAAAAATGAACTCGGTGAACATGGCCCAACCCTGATTGTGTCTTGATCCATTTTATTTTCAGAATTAATAAAATAAATTAATAAAAAGAAAAATAAAAGGAAAATAGAATTGGGATTTAGGGTTAAGAACTGTGACCTTCGACCTTCTCTTGAACGAGTTTCGACGGCGGCACCGGAGCGAGATTCTCTCTCCGATCAAAGTCCGGCCACCGCAAACTTTTCCTCGCACGTATCTCATCTCTTTCGGCTTACTCAGCACCTTTCTCGTCTCATCTCCAATGAAACCCTCGGAATTCACCGTGAACAAGAGCAAAGTGACCTCCATTCATCTCCTTCGTTTCTCCTCTTCATTTTGTATTTGCGTTGGTGACGAAGAATCTTGAAGAGTTGGTCGAAGATCGAAGGAGCGTTGAAGATTCGTTGTTGATGGTGGTTTGATGAATGAATCACAGGGAGAGAAACGAGGTTGAATTGTTGTGATGAATAATCCGATGCAGATTGAAGGCGTGATGGATTGAATATTGAGATTGCAAAGTGGATCCGAAGCGGTGGAGCTGTTCTTGAAGATCGTTGAAGGAGAGCAAGGTTGATAACGAAAATTGTTGTAACGAATCCCCTAGATTGTACAGGTTCCTTTTTCTGTTAATCCTTCCTCTCTATTTTCTTCTTCTTCTTGCTGCGATTTTTTCTGATTTTGTCGATTCTTTACTTCTGTGTGCGTGAGTTATTGAGTCGTTGTTGATAAAGATTAGGAATTGATGATGATGAGGATTGATGATATGTGAAGGGATTGAAGAAGATGAATGAGTCGCAGAGGGGAATAGTGATGGTCGAATCAATGGAAGAGCAGAGGGAGGTTCTGTATGGAGTTGAAGGTGTATTGGAGAAGGGTGAAATGAAGTGAAGATCGTGATCAAGTGGAGGCAAAGTGGTTATGAAGAATGGTGAAGCGTTGCAGAGGGAGAATGAATCGGGAGATGGTGAAGATGGAAGTGAATGGTCCAGAGCTGATTCTGAAGAAGAATTCAAGTTATACAGAAGTTGAATCTCAAGGTCAGTCCTTCACTGATTTTTTTTGTTATCAATTTATTGCAATTCTGTTAGGTAGTTATTCTGTTGGTCAGTTAGTTATGAAGTGGTTAGGGAAGTTAGGGAATGGTTTGAAAGTTAGTTAGGTGTTACAAATGTTAGAAGGTTAGGAACTGGTTTGAAAACAGTTAGGAGGTTATGGCGAATTGGTTATTTGATAGTTATCAGGGCCAAAAGTTTGTTACATCTCTATTATAGGTGGTTAGAGCTGTTAGGGGTTTTGTTGGTATGTAACTGTTTTCTGTTATTTTGTTAATTCAGTTGGAGGGTGGTTAAATTCTGTTATCAATCAGTAGGTTAGTTATGAACTGAAATATATATTGATTTGGGTCCTGAATCTTCTGCTGGTATGAATATGGTTTGATGTGTGTGACTTATGTGTATTGTTCCTACAGGGCAGTGGATGTATATAGCAAGGTGTTGTGGATTGGCATATGGAGAGGACCTTTGGAGCGTGGATAATTTCAACGTGAAGGACACAAAACTTAGGACCGATCTCTTTTCCCTTTTTTGAGGTCTTTGATGTGAGATCTTTTTGTAAAGAGGGACTGTTTTGTAAAGATATAGTGGCATGAAGTTAAACCTTTGTAATTTAGTCCTTTGATAAAAATGATTGTAGCTATCCCTCTTTGTAATTTTACTTCTGACTTTGAATGAAATTGTAATGTACTTCACAAATGGCCTCTTTTTTTCTTTTCAAATCATTCAAAATTGAAATTCTGATGGTGGATGAATTTGAATCTTAAAGCTTGTGTATCAAAACCATATAAATGAATCTTCCATATTTCAGCAAGCTTGATATAATTTTTGACACGTCATGAGCTTAAGAACTTAAATCTAATCACTTAACCTTGATCAAAAATTTGAATTTATGAAGTCACATAATCCACTTCAAATTCAAATCAAATTGCATTCTTGATGAACCCCTATCTTCAGTCTCCAGTTCATGTTAGCTTGCATTACAAACATCGAATTATAAACAAATGAGAGAACAAATGGTTGCCTTGATCATAATGATTATATCATACCACTTCTTGTACCATGACTTTAATTAATGAATTGACGACCTCAAGTGTCATGAATAAGGAACCTCAACTGTCTTTCCCTTGATGAGGTCTGATAGAGGAAGCCCTTGTAACTGAGGGGTAAAGAAGCCCATGATGAATGACCATATAAAGATCCTAGCTTCTCAGATTCTTGATCCCATGCAAAGTATTGATTGATGAATGTATGAGTGTTAATGACCTAAAATGTAAGTGCAGCTGAAATGAAGAACATAAACCAGTTAGAGGTAAAATTAGATGGGCAAATTTTAGGGTGCAACAGGAAGTTAATGTGGAAAATAAATATTTTACTGAAAAATAATTTAGAGTCTGTTTGGTAAGACATAAAAAAGAGCTTTTAGCTTTTCAGCTCGTATTAATAAAAAAGCTCTGTTTGGTAACTCTATTTTAGCTTTTAGCTTGTAGCTTTTTTACTAGCTTTTAGCTTTTTTTTCAAAAACTATTTGAAGTAGCTTTTGAGCTTGTAGCTTTTAGCTTGTGAGTTTTTCTTCCATTAATACCCTTATTATTTTAACTAAAATATATTATTACCCTCATTAATTAAAATGTCATTAATGTCATTTTGTATCTATCAGCTAATGAAACAGCTAATTTACCAAACACTCACATTAGCTTATCAACTATCAGCTACCAGCTATCAGCTATCAGCTAGTTTTACCAAACAGAGCCTTAGTGATGGAATTCCACATAGTTGATAAATTTTAAATAAGTAAATATTGTTGATGAAATTTATGAAAAAATTAATTATGTCACAAAAAATTTCTTATAAACTCACAAATTTAAAAAAAGTAAATTTAGTATGAAATTTTAAAATGAATTTTATCCTCTCAAATATTTTCACCATTAATTCCCACATAAAAGTATTACTTGTTTTTAAATTGAATTCTATATGAGAGAAGTATTCCATTTTTATGGATAATGCTAACATTTTTTTTTTAAGGGCGCATGTTAAGCAACATATAATTAAAAAAATTGTCTTAAAAAATTAACTTAAAAAATTAATTATATATTAATAATAAATTTAATATATAATTTTTAAGATAAATTTTTTTGTTTAGTTCGCAAACACATGTTAAATTACCATTAACCTTTTTGATATAAAAAATTTGAGACTCCAGTTTTTTGGCCATTATAGCATTATTTTTATTATAAATTATAGCAAAATACTTTTAAAAAATAATTAAATATACTATTATAAAAATAATATTTTATTTAAATTAATTTTGTCAATGATCAATATAAAATAATAGAAAATCAAAGTTTAGGAAGTTGAATTTTTAGTTATATTAATTAAGTTAAGAATATGATTAAAATTAAAATTTTCAATTTCCCTTTCTCATATCCTCTCATTCCGTACGGCATTAAAAAATCTATTCATACTTTATTTGGAATTTAATAATGCTCGTACCTCCTAGACATGGTTAAGTTGTCGGTGTTAAAAACATTAACAAAAAATCATTGGTGATATACGAATATTTCTTTAATGAACTCTATCATGAATAATGACCCAATGCACAATTTGCATGCAATCAAGTTTACTTGTTCATTTTTTAAAGTATTAATGTCGAACTTTAACATAAATAAACAAAAGAGGGGTTTAGTGCATGCTTAGCCATAGTTCCTTTACAAAAAATCTAAAATACTCTTAATGCTAATAATTTAAGGGGAAAATATTCTCTTTGTTGTTCTTTTAATTTTGATGCTTAATTATATACTCATATATTGTTTCATTAACACCATTGTCAATGATGCCCAATCTAATAATACTTTATAATACAAACCAATTAATGCCTTACTCTTGTGCAATATTTTAGATAAAATATTTGTTCAGCATTTTTTTATAGTAAAAGAGGTACTAATAAATTACCTGGATGGAGTCTACTGATCTATCTACAATAAGAATTTTTCAAAAAAAGAAGGAACATAAATAGAAAATAGAAAACATAAGGAATGTTTACTTTGATAATTTATGTGTAATGTATATTAAGTAAATGTATATGCTAATAGATATACTTATGCAATGCCAATGGTCAAGGGCCACTACAGGCTTTCCTCCAATACACTTCATGCAATAAGTTACTAATTATACAAGTTTATAGGTCAAACACTACTATACTTTCCATGCTTTAAAGCTAAGTTAAAATAATTCGTAAAAGGTTTAATTCAAATAGTCAATTGAGTTTTATTCCCCGACTTAAGGTTTAGTAATGATGTAAACTAATCCAACAATTTATATTAGGGAGACCTACCAAATTCCCCTCTAGTTTTGAATATCAATGAAAGTTAATGAAAAAAGAGGTTAAAGCGTTTAAAATAGTTTTACATTATCATTTAATGGAAATTCACCAATAAATCATATTACACAACTAACTTAAAAATATCAAAAAAATGATGATAATTGATTGACAATGTAAATTGTTAGTGCATATTTTTTTTCTCGAAAAAAGAAATTCTATATTTTTTTAAAAGTTTTGATCAAATATATTCATTTCATTTATTTAACTAAATCTTGTTTAAATATAAAACCGGAGGGAGTATATAATGCCCAAATGAAACTATAATGCTAGTAAATTATTGTTTTAACTAAATCTTGATCAAATTAATGTTTTAGCTTTCACATAATCAAATTATAACGCTAGTAAATTATTCTCTCCTTTTGAAACTAAAATGAAAAAAAGTGGAAATTTTTTTAATTAAAGTGTCTCTAAATGTCATTTTATAATCGTTTTTAAGGGGAGAATAATTTAGACCTATTAAAAATATTATTTAAATATGTTTTTTAATAAATTAATTAAAACGTATTTATTATTATTTTTTTAAAATAATTATTTTAATATTTAAGTACTTTAAAATGTTTATATATTATTTTCTTTTGAATGATTTTAACAGTGTTTAAAAACTGAATATTATTACAAACAAATAAATATTTTGAGTTTGAATTTTATTTACATATGATTTTAATTTGTATACATTTTAAATAATGATAATAAAATAGTTTGTTCATAATCAAATGAATTTTTATTTCAACATTCATTCATAGGAAAGCTGATTTCCCAAGAGCAACCATACATTCTCAAGGGGACACAACTAGTGAATGGAGTGGTCGCTCTAAATGATATTTTAGACTTGACTAAGGTGTTTAAATGAGAGTATTTTGTGTTCAAAGTCGATTTCATAAGGCTTATGTCTCAGCTAGTTGGTCTTTCTTGAATTATGTGTTGTTGAGATTTGGCTTTGATGATAGGGATGGCTTGAATTTGAGCTTAGGTTTTTTTTATAGTCTCTCAGTCTTGGTGAATGGGTGCCCTTCAGGGGTGATTAGTATTTAGGAACTCTGAAGCAAGGAGACTCTTTAGCCCTCTTTCTTTTTCTTCTAGTGGTGGATGGGCTCAACGTTTGTCTAAAGAAGGCAGTTTTGGTTTGTGTGTTTGAAGGTTTTTAGGTGAGCACATACGGGTTTAACGTGTTTGTGTTGGTTGGGATCTTGTCTGTTGAAAAACTTCAGGCTGGATTTGGGGCTCGAAGAAAAGAGTAGTATGTTTAATGTTAATGTGGGTAGGCTTTTCTAGAGTTGGTAGAGGGATTTTTGTATCATAAGTTGGGTATTTCAATTTCAAGTATTTAGGGCCTCAAGTGAATGTGAATCCAAAGAATGAGGGACTTAGGATCGTCTAGTCAAGCTTCTCTCTAAGAGACTAGCCTCATAGAGAAATAGATTTATGATTTTAGGTGGTAGGGTGGTTCTGTTGAATTCGGTGTTGAATGTTACTCACGAATATGTTGGTCTTGGTTTGGAAGAAGTTTGTTGGTATGCGAAGGTGTTTTATCAGGGGGTTCCAAAGGTGGAGTTAAGGTTTCTTGGGTTAAGTGGAATGATGTGTAAGGCCAATTGGGGCATGTGATTTCAGGACGAGGTATCTTAAACTAGTAAGTCTTGCTTTATTAAGCAAGTGTGTTAGTACCATGGTTTTAGGATTGACACAATTTTGCTAAAGTACGGTTTATTGTAAAGATGTTATGGAAGATGCTCTAAATAAGGTTCGTACCACAATGAATAGACCAGGATGGATTGGTCCAAATGTGTGGAATTCATTGTGTGATCATTGGGGAACTCAAGAATTTAAAAAGAAGAGAATACAGGAAAAAACAAATCGAGCATCTGATTGTGGTGGTTTTGAAGCATCCCTTCACACATGTGGCTCTATCACCTCATCCCAACATATAGCTCATATGGTAAAAATTTATTGCTTTCATATATTTTATTGTTGTGGAATCTTTAGCTATTATGTTTAGATTGTTAAATATTATTAAGTTTGCTTATCTTCTTAAAAAATAATGGTCTTAAGATTGATATTTAGGAAGGTTCGTGATATATTTGTGCCTCATTTATGAGTAGACTTGGGATCCACTTAAGTTGTTTGGCTAATAGAGTTGGCTGTATTGAATATGTCTTCTCCTCTTGTGTAGTAAGATTAATCGAGTTTAATGATAAGTTATATTGTATTAGTTTGTTTTTTTAAAGTTTATTAGAATGTGATTTGGTATTATATTTTTTTTAATTGTTCACATTTGTTGGAGTTGTAGCCTACACATAACTTTGGTATGGTGTTTAATTTTTTATGTTACAATTTATAAATATAGGTAACTCTAGTGGATTATGCATTTGATCTGATATATGATCATGTTTATGTGGTGGATTTAAAAAAAAAAATACATTTGTCTAATGTTGGTAAGGCACGTATAAGTAATTTGTTTACTGGATCCATGCAAGATAATATGTTATAATTGCTAGAATATTATATATTTGTTGATCTGTATGCTCCTCTTTAAAGATCTGCAAGCTTCTCACAAGACATGGTTTATTTGTTGTGTAGTTTGTAAGGGTAATGCTTTTGGTATGATGTTTAATTTGTTGTTAGATCACTATATGGGCTACAATGTGTTTCATTTATATTTTTAAACTATTGAAAACATGTTCTTAAATTTTATTTATCTTTGTAGACGGAACAAAATGACACTCCTCCTAATCCTTCCAAATTGTTTTTCCACACACACCAGCACCGCAAGACTAACACTTGGATCAATAGAAGATCGGAACATGTGCATGTAATGAGCTCTTAACTTTAACTTGTATTTCCTTTATTATTATTTTAATTTCATTTTATTTTATTTTATTGTCTTACGATACTAATTAGCCTTATATTTTTGTTATCAGAAAATTTTTACAGAAAGATGAGAAGAATTGATCCAAGAAACATCTCAACAAGGAACCATTCCACCTCCTCAGTTAGATGTTTGGTGTGATGTTGCACGAATAAGAAAATGAAAAGTATGTGGTCTTGGAATGGAATCTATCGTAATATCAGGGAAGCCTACTTATCGTGGTTCATGTTCCTCGTCAACAGAATGGGTTCAAAGACATGAATTTGAAGAAATGAGAAATGAAAGGGATTAACTTCGCAAGGAATTGGCTAACACAAATAGATTTGTTGAGCATAACAAATACATGTTAAAGCATCTAAAGCAGTTGATGGACAGTTTGAATTTTCAAACCAAGACCATATTCTAGAGACCGAGTTCATGATGACGAGGTTGGTAATAATGATGATGAGGGCGATGACAAGGTTAATGGTGAGGTTGGTGATGAAGAGATGGACTTAGAATAACAAATGACTATGAAAAATATATTATGTTTTATTATGACAATTATTATCGTTATTAAAAACAAGTCTAGTATTTTCTTTATGAATACTTATAAATACTTTATATTGTGTTCTTTTATTAAATTGAATACAAAGTATAATGTTTTTTTGTTAAATTGAATACAGAAAAAAACTTTAGTTTTTGTTCTTATGTTAAATATATAGGCAAAATATCATTTTTGGTCCCTTATGTTAACCTCGGGGTTCATTATGGTCCCTTAACTTTAAAAATGTCATATTGGTCCCTTCGCTCTTCAAAATGTATCATTTTAGTCCTTTTTGTCATATTAACGACTGATTTAGCGAGCAATTTTTGAGTTTTTCCGTCGCTAATGTGACAAAAAGGACTTAAATGACACCTTTTGAAGAGTTAAGGGACCAATATGATACTTTTTGAAGTTAATGGACCAAAATAAACCCTGAGGTTAACATAAGGGACCAAAAAGAGTATTTTGCCTTTTTAATAAGATTATATACAGGTATTTTACTATCTTTTATGAGTATTTAATTTGTTAGAGATAATAAATATTTCATGTTTTTAATTTTTTATTTGAAATATTTTATGTATTTAATTTTTTTTTTTCAAAATATTATAAAAGATATTTAAAAAATAATCATCACTAAAAGGCCCTATTTAATTTAAAAATTAAAAATATTAAATAAATTTAAATAATTAAAGGCCGATTTAGTGACTGAAACAAAATAAAATATGATTTTCGATGAATATTATATATGGTCGCTAAATTAAGGATCAGTCGCAATGTCTATCACATAAATCGGTTGTTAATTCGGTCACGAAATTGGTCGTTAAAAATCGGTCCCTAAATTGGTCGCTAGTCGTTAGCGACTAGCACTTTTCCAACCAAAAAGTGGCAATCGCCTTATCAATCTCTATTCACAGTAGTGACCGATTTTTATGCATTTCCGGTCTCTAAAAGCGGATTTTCTAGTAGTGTTTGTGGCACGGCTGCGAGAACATGATTATAAGTCAAGAAACACACTATATATCATAACGGTTACACTTATTAACTGTTGTGATATATATATATATATATATATATATATATATATATATATATATATATATATATATATATATATATATATATATATATGGAATATAAATATCATTTCATCACGGTTACAATATGTTCGCGTTGAGCAGAACAGGTGGCCAGCAACGAACGACATGATCTTCGGTGATGGATGGGAGAAAAAAGGGGGTTGTACCTGCAAGGCACTCCGATGCCAAAGTAAGAAAGAGAACAAAGGTACAACAGAAAGTATGAAATTTTTGGGAAAAGTGTGGATTACCATGTCCTCTAGTCGTAGAGGACTATTTATAATATTCTCTTTGAGATGGATCAGGTCGTCCTATTTTGTGGGCTTGGGCGTGATTTTCGAGCCCATAATGTAGGAGACAGTAGAAAAAGGTCATGATTAGCTGAGCAAAGGGAACTAGCCGTTGGAGATGACGGAGGTCCAGCGTGCTCGGATAGTCCTATGTTGAGGGGGACGTGTAGATGGGTCCTGCTCGGTTGACGGGGAGGTTCATCCTCTCCTTGCTCTAAGGCGTGGTCTAATGCTTATTGGACCTTTTCATATTAGCAAGTGAATTGGGCCAATTTATGACAATTGGGCTAGTCTGGAACACAATAGATAATCGTTGTGGAAAGTACCCATAGTTTATTATATGACATGTAGATTGCTTATTTTTTCATACACATCACTAAATAAATACGGCCATTCAAATTGATGAAGAAGTATATAATTTAAAAATTAAACTATTCTTAAAAAACAACTTACACAAACCATGGTTTTTCAAAGTGCATGCATTTCACAACTCATATCTTGCTCTTTAATATTTAGAATATGGTTTAATGGTCTAAGTCCTTAATGGGATCGATTCCTTCGCTTCTAGTTTAATTTTAATAGCATCAATTATTGTCAAGTCTACCTCTTCATTATCACTTATCATGATTATTGTGACGATGACTTATCATCATAACAATCATGATGATAAGTGACGACAATGAGGTAGACTTGGCAAATAAATTTATGTTATTCAAATTAAACTATAAGAGAAGATATCAATGTAATGAAGAAATAAGGTCATTGAATCACATTCTATATGTTAAAGAGCGTGATATAAATTATGAGACGGATGCAATTAGGAAAACATTGATTGATATAAGTTGGTTTTCAAATACAACTTAATTTACATAATATAAGTTTCTATGTCAACTTAAATGAATGTATTTTCAGTGAAGGGTTAGTGAAATAAACAATTTATATACAATTTATATACAATTTAATAAACTCAACTTGATCTTCTGTCAATCTGCATAAGAATTAAAAGAACAAAACATTGCTAAGTCATAAGAAAGCCTCTTTCTTGTGACTTAGAAATATTTCGTTCTTTTTTTGAGAACATTAATCAACAACAATAACATACATAAACATTTATCAATAACACAACAATAACATACTTCAACATTAAAAAACATACCTTTTATAATAAACAAAACACTGACAACATACACAACATACAACGACATACAACAATCGTGGAACTGGAATTAGTGATAAAGTTTATCTAGTTTATGATGCTATGAAAATAAATACAAGGTGGATGAAGTTTACCCAATAACTTCATACTAATTGTATTGTTTTTCATAGCAACACAAACCATATGTACCATAACAAAAGTATGCGCGTTGTTAAGGTGGTATTCTTCATTCACTTTCCCCAATAAGTACAAATAAATAAATATCATGACATTAACAGAATTACATAGAACATTCACCAAATGAAAAAACGAGAAACCATTTCTAACAAGAAACATAAACTGAATCAGAGCATAAGTTTAATGAACGAACCTGGAGGTAGCGATTGGTGAAGACTAAAATGAAGGTTGCAGTATGTGTGATGAGTGACACAAGTGTTATGGTTTTATTTAGAGAGAGAAGAGTGAAATGTGTTAGGATTTTCTTTCGAGAGAAACTGCTGTTATGTATTGAGCGAGAGATACTTTTGCTTACATACTAAAACAATATCACTTTTCATCACGGTTGTCACGATGAACCGTGATGAAATGATTGGACTTCATATCATGATTGAATAAATTAATTATGGTGATATACAAGGACATTACCTTTTTGTAACGATAAAATGTGATATTGAAAGAGCTAGGCGAGCCCACACATTCTATTAAGATGTTGCCTGAATGATGTTACAATAGGGTAAAGGTTGTCATACCCCAAATTTGTCCTACCCCTTTACTTCTAACTGGCTTAGGCTTTACATTCATGTACATACACCACTTAGGTCATAATCCATACCCATGCATGCATATCATTGGTATCATCAGAGACTAGCAAGAAAGAGCTCTTATGGCAAGGAATTTCCTACCAAATGTGAGGATCTGAGGTGTGATTATGTGGCTTTGTTTTCATTGAAGTCTTCCTGGATTAGGGTTCTTCTCAATTCAAGGCATTGGTTAGAGGATACAAGCTTGTTGTTCATCTGGTCATCCCGAATTAGGGTTTCTTGACCAAAGTCAACGCAGTTGACTTCTTGGTCAAATACATCAATCAAGAGCTGATTTTGTAAGGAGAAGTGGCATGATGCTTGTGTGGAAGTGTTCAGTTGATTTCCATTGGTCAGAAGCAGATTAATCGGGAATTTCATTGAAATCGGAGGAAAATCAGAACAGTTGGCTTTCGGGTCAAAATCAGAAGAATTATTCAAATATTGACTTTTTGTGGAAAATCGGTCAAGAAAAGTCGAGGAATGAATAAAATCGAGAGTTCGACAAGAATTGCCAAAAATAGAAAAATGGCTAAAAATGGAAAGTTCTCATACTTAGAAAATATTTGGCTTTTAAAAACATGAAGAGCAGTCCACTTCATCATCATTTTACACGTGGCAAACGGAGTTTTTGGAGAAAGGTCCCAACATGAAAAATACTCAGATCATGGCATACTACAACTCTCTAGTTGGAAGTTTTCTCATTAGAGGTTTGGTTGAAGAGATAAAAGGGTTGGAAGTTGGGAGAAACACACTGAATCCAAGTCATGACACTTAGGAAAATTTTGGGCACGCGTGAACATTCCATCAAACACGTGGCGTGCCAAATTCAAGACCGATCATAGAGATATAAAAGAGTCTTTGAAATGAAACATTGGTATGTTTCTATTCTCCCCCATGTGCTCTTTCCAATGAGACAAGAATCGAGTCATTTGGACAAATATTGAAACGATTGCAAGCTTCCAAAGTCACGTCCTCACAAGACCAATGTTACACATCCGACTGGGCAGAGATTCAAGTCACGCGCGCAACCTTACCACAAACACCTGGCGTGCTACTTTGGACATCAAATTTAAGCCTCTACAAATCTTCATCGGGAGTCATCTTGGTATCAAATTGCTCTTTTCCATGAGCTCTTTCCAACGAACCATAAATGGAGACCATTGAATATGTGTAGTCCAAGATAGGGAGACTCAAAGTCATACCCTGGGCTAGTCACGTTTTTGCCAAGGTCAGAGCCATAGCCAGGTCACACACGCAGATAGTGAGCAGTGGCATGTCACCACTTTGCAAGCAATTTCTGAATAGGCTACAGGGGTATTCTCTCAAAACTTCCAACGTGAAAGGCGCTCTATGCCATGCCCTCTTCGAACTGATACCAAGATTGAACTGTTTGGTGGTTTGTATCTAGAGTTATTGATGCACAAAGTTGGTGCCATGCAGTTTTAATGAACAACATATGAGATATCTTGCAGCATATCCATTTCTCCAAATACTACACAACCCTTGTTCAGAAAGATTGAGAAAAGATAAGCTACTACACGACACACCACACCTATCATACACCTCACACACCATTATAAATACCAAGTTCCTTCACAAATCACAACACACACTTCATTTCACTTTTTCAGCTTGACACTCTTATTTTCTCATTTCCTGAAAACTCTTTTCACTCTCTCCTCTCTCTTGACTCACTCTCTGCGAGAAGGAGTTTGTTACTCATCTTCAACTACCTCAACCAACTCCATAACCGTTTTTGTGGCCTCTCTCACAACCTTCAAAAAGCCACCACCTCCCACCACCATAATCATCATCCGAAGGTCATCACCACCATCATCTTCATCCACATTGCCTTGAATCGAGTTTCAGTCGAATCATGCTTCAAGAATATTGAGTTTATGCCTCAAAGAATCGTAGTGGATCAACAACAATCGGTATTAACATCAGCAAGAGCATCAAAGCTAGTGGCGGCTTCTGTACGTAGATTGGATCAAGATCAGAACAAGTACGTTTCCCTATTCTTTTTTCGGCATGCTAGCAATGTGAAGTATGATGTGAAACGCATGTGCTCAATATGTGTGATGATTACATGTTGCGTAGATATAGTATGATTATGATTCTTGAAAGCATTTTAGTTTTTCTGAAGCAATGATTGTGTGTGCATTTGAATCACATATGTGAGTGATGTGGATGTGTGTGAACCTGTTGCCAGGATCAGAACTTGTTTTGGTGGAGTTCACAAGATCTAGGGCTTTATGCTAGTCTACGGTTTGAATGTTAGAGTACGTATTATAGGAAACTAATGACAGATCCGTGTTCACCGCAAGAATCCGAGTCGAGCAATACCGCTCTCTTGAATTTCTGAGAAATTTAGTGCTGCCTCCGCCGTGGATCTACCGGAGAAGACGATCGGAGCTTAGCTCCGACGTCTGAGTGTTGGCTAGCTTCTGTTCCCTGTTTCGCTTGCGTGTCCACTTAGTATCGGTTAATTTCCCATCAGTTTGTTATTTTGTCTGTATTCATATGATTAGATGATTAAGTGGGAGACTGTGATTGGTTGTGGCGTCATTTTTGTCCTCTTGTGACTTAGTTGAATTGTGACCAGTTGAGGTATGTTTTGGCCTCCCTCTATGTTACGTGATCAAATAAAAACCATATAATAAACACAACCACATGCTGCATGATAATAATAATAACAAAATAATGCATAAATATTGACATACTGAATAAATAATAAGTGAATAAATGGAAAAATGGTGAGAAATGTGAGCATTGGGCCGCGAGATCTTGGGCCCTGTAACATGTTCTGAATCATACCCTCACGTAGCTAATGCACCACCCTATCCTAGATTGGGCCTCTGCGCACCCATGCTATTCGTCCCCCCTTATTTTCGGGCCCAGTTTTGCTTGTAAATAGCTTTAGTTCATAGGAAGACTGCTGTTGCACCCCCTTTGCAGTGTAGATTAGATTTTCACTTTAATTTTGTTTTGTTCTCATTTTTAATTCATAATTCCAGTTTTAAATCAAATAAAAAAAATGCATAAAACCAATGTTGGATCTTAGTTCACTTCACAATAATCTTTTCTTTTAAATTGATTAAAAACATGATAAAACCTTCATTAGTTTGTTAGATTTTTAGGTAATATTTCCCCATGAAAAACTCATAAAAATAGTAGATTTTTAGGTTGATTTTGATATTAATCTTTTGACTTCTTTTTCATAAAAAACGCATAAAAATGGTAGTATCTTTTAGTGTAATTTTGCATTAGTACTCGAATTGTTTTTATGTTATTTCCATGTTCGTTTCGTATAATTGTTGTGTGACTTTGTTGCTTGTTTTGGGCCATATTTTAGGCCTATGTTGTTAATACCATTTTAATGCTCCTTTTAGAATTTAGTCACTTTGTTAACATTAGACTTGTATAGACAACTTAGATTAGAGAATAGGTTAGTTCCCCTTTGTTCATCCTTTTCCTTTTCAACTTTTAAAATACTTAATAAATATCGATGAAGATCATACCGTTACTATATTTCATAGTAGGAAAGAAATGATTGGGGCGTAGGCCCCGATGTATGTTCTTTTCTACTTAGCGGAGAAGAAATGATTGAGGTGTGAGGCCTCGGTGTATTTCTTAGCCGTTATTTAGAGAAACGATTGTGGCGTAGGCCTCGATGTGCATTCTCTAAATATTCACAAAAGAACTTCTTTTTGTATTCCTTTACCTAGCGGAGAAGAAATGATTGAGGTGTGAAGCCTCGATGTATTTCTTAACCGCTATTTAGAGAAACGATTGTGGCGTAGGCCTCGATGTGCATTCTCTAAATACGCAAAACAAAACTCTTTTTGGTATGATCTAAGTCACAAAGTTAAAATCCCCATAAAAAACACCAACCAAAAACACTTAAAACACTAATAAATGGTCAGATTTAAAGCAAAAGTAAGGAAGTGATGCGAGACCTTGTAGTGGGTTCTCGTCATCATGGAATTACCCTAAAAGACACAAACCAATCATTTCTTTTTCTTTTGCCTCTTTGGCACCTAAGGGCACTGTTATTTCCGCTCGTACGCATCGTAGGCGACCCCTTATGCAAGAGCGCGAACGTTAACTCCGCCCAATTAAAAAACACATAAACAAACAGAAAAACGTGAGCCGAGCTACGGTAACTCTGATTCCTGAAAAGGATACGTAGGCAGCGGGGTAGGGCCCGTGCGAGTACAATTCTTTATTTTCCCTACATTTTGCATTCATTTCGCATTTAGACATAGACATAGTTATACACCCTTTAGATAGAAACAAACATAGGTGGATACCATCGAGTACGATGGGCGTGAGGGGTGCTAATACCTTCCCCTTGCGTAACCGACTCCCGTACCTAGATTCTCTGGTCGCAAGACCCTGTTCCTTCCTTTGTTAGGTTATCTGATATTCCTTTCCCTTATGGGATAAATATATTGGTGGCGACTCTGTTCTTTTTTCGCGAGCGTGCGACAGCTGGCGACTCTGCTGGGGATGTTGCTAGACCTATTGCTGGTCCATTCTTAGCGAGTCGATCCTAGCCTTTGTTTGTTTCGTTTATTGGGTGTTTCTTCATTTGTTTTTTATATGTTTATATCATGTATATATGCTTGCATATCATGTCTATTTTCCGCTTGCATATCATGCATCTGGACTATATTATGGGTCCCCGTGGGGACCACATATTTTTCTGCTTTGTTTTGCAGGTTGAGTGGGATGTTATATGAGGTAAAAGGCCCAATACCCAGGCCAGAGTTGACACATAGGATACCTAGGATAGAGTGGATAGTCATGACGCCAACAGAATGTCAGGTTCTGTTGATTGCGATCATGAGACCCACGACCAGCCGAGACTCGAATGGGATACCGTTGTTGGCATGTATTTGCAACAATGATGGTGTTTCAGGAGAGTTGTTAACGCTGGAGACCTCTTGACCTACCTTGACCTAGATTTACCTGTGAGTGGGGTGGGATATACATGACAGGTACCGTTGGTGACTATTCTGCTCTGTTGGTGACTATTGTTCTTATGGCTGTGTGGCACCTATGCCAAACCTTTGACCTTATGACGTGTGATTCTGCTCAGAGACGACACAACAACTCTCTCATATTGGGAGAATCTCCATTGCATCATTTTCATCATAGCATATTTATTTTCCAAAGAAAAAAAAGAAAAGATGTAATAAAAAAAAAAGAGAAAAAAAAAGAAAATAGTATTATTTCTCATATGCATGCCATTTTTCAGGGTATCTGAGGTTATTACTTTTCATCCAGGATGGCTAACAACGTGACCGCTACCAGAGAAACTACAAGGCGTACTCACACTTACAGTTTCCATCGTGAGGGCATGACTCAGTTGGGGCAGTTGGGTGGATTGATTACTGGTCATAATAAAACAGTGTTCACTGAGAATTACGGCAACATGTAACACCCTGGATTTCCGCTTACCCCGCAGGGATTCCGGCCTACCAAGCATGTCACCAGCTTAATCAATAATCCCCCCTAGGTCCGCTTATCGGCTGCCCAGGAAATATTGTTTTTGCCTCCCGCAGGAATCGAAAGTTCTATGATCCTGACTTGCGTTGTTTCACCTTCTCAGGCTATCAGTTGGCTCCCACTCTCGAGGAGTACTCTCACTTTCTCAATATCAAGATTCAACACAAGGTTCCTTTCGTTTGTGTCCCAGAGAAGCCTGATTTGGACTACATTGCCAACGCTCTTTATTTGAGCATAGGAGACGTTCATGGAAATTGGAAGAAGAATGGTAACACTCATGGTTTCTACATGAGTTTCTTGATTGAAAAGGCTCAAGAATTGGCTAACAAAAAGTTGTGGGAAGCTTTCAACGCCCTTCTGGCCGTTTTGATTTATGGGATCGTGATGTTCCCTAACATTCACAAGTTCGTTGATCTGGCCGCTATATGTCTTTTCGTGGATAAGAATCCGATCCCTACTTTGCTAGCCGATACGTACTATTCCATTCACTCTCGATATGGGAAAGGGGGAGCCATAAGAAATTGTTTGCCGTTGTTATACACCTGGTTTAAGTCCCACCTACCTACAAGTGGTCCTTTCATTACTTCTACTCAGAAATGGCCTCAAAGGATCATGGGGCTTACCGGAAATGACATTGTCTGGTGTCCCACTGGAATGGACGTGGAGAAAGTTATAACTAGCTGTGGTACTTTTGACAACGTTCCTCTCATAGGAACAAAAGGTGTTATCAATTATAATCCTAAGCTAGCGCTGCGTCAGTTGGGTTTTGCACTTGAATACAAGCCTTTGGACAAAGAGATATTCGAATCTGTTTGCTTTGAAAAGGGAACCGATCCAAAGGGTCTAGAAAAAGTGAGGAGTGCCTGGAATAGCATCCATACAAATGATCAGATTTCTCTAGGTGAAAAGAATGCCGTTGCCAAACAAGCCTACACAGATTGGGTTGAAAATAGAGTTAAAGATCGCCTGTTGCCTTTCCCGAAGGTTAACCCATTGTACGAGCAACCACCTAAGATTCCAATTGCCACTATGCCTGCTAGGAGCGCCGGGAATGTCGGGTCTCAGTAGAGGATGGGACACCCGGTAGAACCATGTGACGTACCCCTCCTCACTGTGCCAGTCCTGTGTGACCCGAGTGAGACGGTACTCCTGCGGTACCACATGCTGCTGCCACTCCGCCCATACGGCAGTGAGCTGCACTCGGGTCACTGTATCGGGAGCAGCCTCAGACGGTGACCTGGGTATCCACTGTACGAATCCAAACTGACGCATGCACCGCTCTGGGAGATACCGGACCATGATGCCGGTCCCGCATGCCAACCAGCCTGAATATAGAGCAATGCCGTCAAAGGGGACAATCTGAGCGTAGTCGACGAACGGCCTCCAGGTGACGTCGTCGTGCATCGTGCGGTCCAAGTACAGACGGTATGGTCCCACCGCATCGTTCCCCCTCTGGAGAGCGTATCTGGCGGCCCTGGGCATGGCGTCCACGTACGCAGGATTGATGTGAAAGCCGTGGATGCGGGAGAAGTAGGAGATGATCCAGCTCTGAAACAGAAACACGATAATGTATTAAAAATAAATACGAAACATATAAATAAATAAATACGATAATATATTAAAATAAAACGTACCGTAAGCAGTGTGCAGGATCCGACCAACTACCTCGTCCTCCAGTTGGAGGCCTCATTCAGCTTCTGGTAGAGGTATGCCAAAGTAGCTGCCCCCCAGTTCCACTGGTGAACGGTATCCAGGTCCATGAAGTAGCGGAGGTAGGTCACATCGACGTACCTGGCACTCTTGTCCATAAAGCATGCAGCGCCTACCACATGCTGTACCAGCACCGGAGAGCGCAGCCGCGGTGATACTCTGTGAACAGCTCGTTACCCGCACCCTCAGCCTCGGCAGTCGCATCCAGATGATGCTCAAAATAAGTGCTCAGTGTGGTGAACCGGACATGAGGCCCAGAAGTCGTGGCGCACTCATAGTGAGCAACCTCGTGCTCCATGCCCAAGTAGAGCATCATCCACTCAATGGCCTCCACCGTCTGGATCTTGGAGTGGGTCAACAGCGGCCCCCTAATCGGCAGGTGGAGAAGACACTGCACGTCGTGCAAGGTGATCGTCATCTCCCCAACCGGCAAGTGGAAAGAGGACGTCTCCTTGTGCCAGCGCTCTACAAATGCCCCCTGCATGCCGGTGCTGATCGTGGTGTACCCCGTCATGCAGAGCCCGCTGAGCCCTGAACCTCGCACATGGTCGTTAAACCACTCAACTGCTGGTTTAAACAGACCGAAAATCTTGCGGGCGTGGTTGACCATTTTCAGCGGCTCTCTCTCCTGTTACAAAAAAAACAAATAAGCGACATATATTAAATAAGCGGACATATATTAAATAAGCGACAAATAAACGGTTAGATTATAAAAAATGGTGACAAATAAACGGTTAAATTAAAAAAATACTTCTCCCTCCCAGATCCGCCGAGCGACATGATCGTGGTAGTGAATCAGCACGGAAGTGTCAAAGGGCCCTCCCGGATAGCCATCCTCCTGCTCATCCTCCTCCCCGGCTGGAGGGTCAACATCCGGTACACCCTCCGGCTCGTAGTATGGCACTGGCACTGGCACCTCCTCCTCCTCCTCCTCCTCCTCTCGCTGGCGGGAAGAAGATACCCGAGCCAGCCGACTCCTAGATCCTGAAGCAGATGTACCCTCTCCCACGTCCACGGGAACTCGCACACGGCGTCCCCGGCCCTGCCCCCGTCCCTGGGTCGACGCCAGCTGCGCCGCCGCCCGCTCGCGTCTAGCCGACGCAGTCTGAGACTCTCTCCCCTGTCTGATGCGTGCTGGTTGGTTGCCTGACATGTTCCTGTAAACAATTGAAATCGATTAATATGCGAGACAAAAGAAGAAACAAAAATAATTGAAATTCTGATACAGTTCGGAAGTTCATTTCCGAAAACTGGGATGGAGGTGTTTTCGGAAATGAACTTCCGAAACACCCCTGCGATGGAGTTTTCTGCAACTCCCATGGCAGACCCCAAAACCAAACATCAAACCTATGTCTAAACATTCTAAACATCCTAAATATCAGTATAAACCTAACCTAATACATTTTTTGCTATTTGTAAACACCCTAATATACATTTTAATCATAGATCTTAAAATCAAAATGCTTACCGATTGAATGGATTTGAGGACTTTTGAATGTAATAGAGCAAGTAGTTGGAGCCTTTGAGGTAGCTTGGAACTGGTTTGCACAAAAATCTCTTGGGGTGTGAGTTTGGAAGAAGATTAGGGTAAATGATTAGGGGGAGGGGGCTGTTTTGCTTAATCTGCAAAACGCGCAGTATTTCGGAAATGAACTTCCGAAATGGTGTTTTCGGAAGTGCATTTCCGAAATAAGTCAAATTTTTTTTAAAAA
Source organism: Vicia villosa (assembly GCF_029867415.1). Taxonomy (NCBI): domain Eukaryota; kingdom Viridiplantae; phylum Streptophyta; class Magnoliopsida; order Fabales; family Fabaceae; genus Vicia; species Vicia villosa. The sequence goes on along the minus strand of NW_026705104.1, from coordinate 64,475 downwards.
AAAGGCGCTTTCGGAGATGCATCTTCGAAAACACCTTTTTCCTGCATTTCGGAAGTTCATTTCCGAAGTCAGGGGTATTCTGGGTTTTTCACCAGAGGTGAGCTAGAAGGTTGGGAGGTGGCCAAAGAAATTCTCTTTAATTAAATGAAGATAATGCCTTGTTTTTTTATTGAAAATGAAAATTTTGTTTTATAGGCACATTACACTTGTAACCGAAAAGAGAAAAATATGCAAATGAAGAGAATGACTTGTTTATTTTTATTGAAAATGAAAATTTAATTTATAGGCACTAATTTAATTTATAGGCACATTACACATTTAACTGCATGTTTATTTTTCATAAGTTCAAGTTTAGTTCGATATTAAAAGTTTGGTTGGTTTTTGGTCCGTTATTAAAATTAAGATAGATTAAAGCTCAGCCCAATATTAAAAGTTTGATAGATTTGAGATCAGTCCAATGTTAAATTTTCATAGGTTATTGGTTATGTCGTGTAAAATTAAGGTTTAGAGCTCAAGGTTTAAGAAGCTTGAAGAGTAATAACTCCAAGGTTCTTGTTTGTAGAAAGAAATCTAACTGTTTTAATCCACCAATGGGAAGGAACAGTGTCCACTTCATTCCTTAACGTACGAAATAAAAGACGCAAACTCTCAAATCTATCGTCTTGTATTATTTAGTTTAAGGTCAACCATTACATCCTTGTATAAGGGAGTTTGTGAGTCTTTCATACTAAAAGATCTCAACTATGAGTGCATGCATACCTCGCAAATGTATTTTAAATGATGTCAACTTAGTTTGACTCAAGGAGGTCGACGCGTCCCTGCAACTCTCTGCATGATTCTGGTCGACGCATGAGCTCTAGGAGGTCGATGCGTCGCTACCCAAACTGAGTTTTTATGCACCAGATCCTCTGTTTCAGCTCACCATTACACAACGACATAACTACTTTTCTACACACACTTTTCAAGCATCTTTGAGACCTAAAAGATACATAAGTCTTCTCATCTTCATTTTTTTTGTTCACTACACAATTACACATAATCATTCTTGTGTTGTTGATACATGATCAAGCTTGATAACGTCCATAGATAGGAATTGGAGGCAGGCGTTATAACACCCTGGATTTCAAAACGCGTTCTTTGATTTAAGTGGGCGAGCGAGAGCAAAATCCTACGGTTAAGGAGCGTGACTTTACTCAAAACCACGAGAGTGTGAGGTTTAGTCTTTAAGCTAATATTTTCTACTAAATATGTTTTTAACATTTTTTAAGCCAATGAATTACAGAGTTCCCGAAGTACGCGGAATCACATTCCGGTCTCTCTTCTCCTATATTTATCTTAATTTTAGTTTTATTTCAGTTTCAGTTCTTAGGTTCCCCTTTATCAAACATTCATTAGCCTTAGCTTTACAAAGCAACAATAGATTACAGTAGGTTGACATTGGTCTCTGTGGTTCGACAATTTTTTATATTACTTCGATATATTGCAAAAACAATATTTCCTGGCAGCCGGTAAGCAGACCTAGGGGGATTATTGATTAAGCTGGTGACATGCTTGGTAGGCCGGAAGCCCTGCAGGGTAAGCGGAAATCCAGGGTGTTACAGACGTACCCTTAACAAGGTCGATATGGGAACTGCCTAAAAAAAGTGTTTCTTGTCTTTACTTCTTATTGCCTTCATTTTTGGTATTTAATTGTCTTAGCACATAATATTCAAAGTGTAGATTTGTGATATAAAAACTATGTTTATATTGCTGATAACAATTGCATTTTTCAATTATTAATCATAAACCTCTACACTTAGAAAATTGTAGTGCTTAGTATATTGCATACCAAGTGTTTGTTTATTTACTTGTGCAACAAACTGTTTGCACAACACGTGTTCGATAAATTGACTTAGCAAATTTATCAATCTCATTCTCATTGGAAGTATGTGATTAAGTGTTAATCATTCAAACGAATAATTTTTTGAAAAATGTATTGATTTGATTTTTCAAACTCTTTAGTGTGTCCACTTTCTTCGTGGTTTTAGCATATCTGATCCTACCTATAGCGGTTCAGAATAGACAAAATTTGATTTAGGGATGCTTCCATTAGTCAAAAGTTTTTAAAAACACTGTGAAATTTCTATTGATCTATTCATCCCTCTAGCTCATTAGCCTATCGTCTACCATCAACATTTATTGGAAACTCTCAAGATCAATTATTAAGGAGAGGATTAGGTCCTTTTGTTTTGACTGAACCTCTATAAACCTCATTGTTCCTCTTTTCCCCTAACTTTTTAAATTTCTGCAAGTTATTTTCTGATTTTTTTTATTTTTTCGCGGTTAAGTTTATAAAACTGTTTTTAAACTTAGATTTTGTTTCCCAAAAATTTTTAAAATCACTTTTTCATGAACCACACAATTCACCACCTCTTGTGTGTGAAGTCTCAAGTCCAACAAATACTTACTATTAATAATTTGCATATGTTGCTCTTATTGGTGAATAAAGTCCGCTCATTTGGCCATTTTTAGAAACCATCATTGTTGAAATGGGTTTCAATACAACTAAACCATTCCCTAGAGCTTATTTTAAAAATTACAATGCTTTATGCAATCTATATGCCGTATTCTCCCTTTTTTTCTTTTCATAACCCTTTGGTTGCCCCATACATACATCCTTATTGAGTTCACCATAGGAAAATGATGATTTAAAATCCAAGTGGCAGATCTTTAAACTCCTTTGTGTTCCAAGTGCTAATATCATACTTAAAGTTTCCATTTGATCCACATGAGTAAACACTTCGGTGAAATCTACCCCTTGTTGTTAAGGATATCCATTGCTTTCTAATTAAGCTTTATACTTGTCAACTTTTCCAAGCTCATTTAGTTTTGTTTTTAAATTCAATAATTTTAGTTCCAACTAGTAAATCAGTAAGGCTCCATGTCTGATTTTTCTCGATGGAATTAAGTAGTCAGGAAAGTAGTTAGCCTCTTAAGAAGTTTAAATTGTATGGAATATGATTTATTGTAGGATTTATTTTAGGAGAGGATAATATTATTGCTTAAGGCTAGCACAAGGATACATTGTATTTATAAATAAACACACAAAAGTGTGAAAAAAAAGAAGGAAAAATGGCAATGAGCAACACAAAAAAAGTTCTTGTGCTCAAATTGAAGGAACAAGTTCATGTGCCCAAAAATGGAGGAACAGTGGATGTCTTCACTATTAGTAACAGTTTGGACTCATTACAAGTGAGATCCCATCATGTGAAATGGTGGAGCATCTAGCCAAACTTATAAAGAAAAAAATAATAATGCCTCAAGTTTAAAATGAGTTATAAGGCCAAGAGCAATATAGTTAATCCCCCTTTCTAGAACTGAAATAAAGAAATCTTGGACCATAGAATAGAGTAGTCAAACTAGGATTTAGGCTAGCTATCTTAATCGAGGACTTCTGGCATGACATGCAGTTTCAAGAAGCACACACATACGCTAACAAGAGTAATTTGTATGGAGGAAAGTAAAAAAAAAAATAGTTTCTTATATTATTTGTCACATCACTTAAGTAAAAGTAATTATTCAAGTTTGAGGGTGTGATAACTCACTTTTTATGAGTTGTTATAGAACTTAACACTTGAATTTATCTTTTTAATTCAGTTATTTACTAGTTTAATTTAGTGTATTTTATTGATTTTAAGTAAATTATAAAGAGCATAATAGGTGCTCTCATTTTTGAGTTTTTATGTGTTTGATAATTGTGTAGAAATGACTTCTGATGAGTCCTGGAATGATAGTACTGGAACATAACTTTCACCCGAAGTTTGAAGAAGATAGTTGGACGAAATAGAATATGCAACGAAAAGTACAAAGAGTAGACATTCAGAGTTCTAGGTCATACGGGGCACCAATCAACAGGATGGAGTGTATTTGAATCAAATAGCAAAGGGATAAGAATGAGGCACTAAAAGACAAAACTTTGCACAATAGTACAACTATTTCAGCGCCCAGCTTGTCTACTAGTTGTAAAGAACTGTTGCAAGACACATCCTCCTGTATATTTGTGCCACTAGCCTACCACAAGACACTTTATCTCCCACATGCTAATTGTACTTGGCTTTGCAATGGTATGAAAAGGGAGAATTGGATGGAAACATGTTGACTTTTTTGGGCCAAAGACCGTAAATATCCAAAAGCTTATGATCTAAGACAGGGGCGGCCCAACCCGTTTAGAGGCCTAAAGCAAATTTTAAAGTGAGGCCTTTAAAATATATTTAAAATATTAATTTTGTGGTTATTAAGAGTTGAACTCAAGACCAAAAAGAAAAGAGGCCTATATTTTCCCAACTCAACTACAATAATATACGTAACTCAAGTGTCATTATATATTTTTATAACTAAATAAAAAAATTGAGGCCTTTTTTAAGCGTAAACTTTTGAGGCCTAAAGCCCTAGCTTGGATAGCTTGGTCCTTGGGTCGGCCCTGAATTCTAAGACACCACAAAAACTCTAGATGAAAGTGACTATAAAAATGACCTTTTGGAGAAAATGAAATAGGTTTAAAAATTCAGAGAGAGAAACCCTTCATGAAATTTGGTGAATAGAGCAAGTTGAACGAAAGTGAAGTTTTCTTCATCTCATCTTCTAAAAAATAATCAAATGGAGAGAATGACTTGTTCATTTTTTATTGAAAATGAAAACTTAGCTTTATAGACATATTACATTAAACTCCTAATAAATCAAAATAAAATCTTCTAAAATAAGAATATAATATGAATCAAGAAAACTCTAATAAAAATATCCTAATTGTAGTCAACAGATTCTTTCATTTGTCAGTAAACTTTTGTCTATGCGAGTCACAGACTTAATAAATCTATAAGACTAAAATCATTGACTATTATAAAAAATTCTTTTTACCTCAAGTTGAAAAAAGAGTTTACCTCGGTTTCATAGCTGAGGTAACAAAAACCTTCATAAAAAACTTTCACTTTTCCTCCCAGTTATAGATACACCTAGAAAACAATTATACTACTCATGAGTTTGAACCTTTGCAACATCAATTTCGTATTTTATTGTAAAGCATAACTTTTTTTCTCGATCTTAAAACTATCCAAGTTGAAATAATGCAAAATTTAATGAAATCATCACGATAGTGTATTGCTAATCCTCTCTCTCTCCACCTATTTATTATTAGTCATCTATGTATTTTTATTTAAGTCAAAATCTAATGGTTAGAAACCATTCGTGATAGGTTCGTGATATTTTCTTTTGTTAGAAATAGCACTACTTTATATATATATATATATATATATATATATATATATATATATATATATATATATATATATATATTTATAAGTTTGTATTGTTTAAATCTACAATTTTGACGAACAGTTCTAAAAGATCTTAATAATCATCTTTATGAATCTTGGTGAAAAGCAAATGATGGAATTTGTTGAGTATCTGTATATTGTAATATGTTCTCAATTGCTTTAGATTTATTGGTTTCTGATATGAAATTAGCCAAGCTTAGTTAGGAAAAATAAGTTATCATGTATAAAGACAACAAATTATATAAAGATTAAAAGACCTTAACCAATGTTATTTTCTACTCTTGCAATCCATTCCTTTAAGTTTTATTTTTTTCAATCCTAATGTTTTTATTCCTTTAAGTGTGTGTGCCTTCTAAATGACTGTCGTGAGGATTTTACGCAGATCACTAATGTTTGTAGTGGATTAATGTTTTGAAAGTGTTTTGAGCGTTGATAGTCCATAAATAGATGATAAAGATTTGTTTATGAACAATAGTGTAGTGTTTTGAGCATTGATACTCAATAAATGGACAACAAAAATTTGCTTATGAATAAAACTGTAGATTCTTGAGCGTTGATACACAATAATTGGATGAAAAAGATTTTTTATGAACAAAATTGTGACACTTTTTCCCTCGTTATTTATTAACAACTGAGGTAAAAGGTTGTGTCTTTTTAAAATTAAAAAAAATAAAATAATGACATTTTTCCCTCGGTTTTCAGACCATCCGACGGAATAGATTACTTCTATTGCATACCGAAAAAGAAAATGATGTATTGTAAGGTATATCACTCAAAGATGTTTACCATCCACTATTTTTTTTGGGTTGTAATATTTTAAAGTATGATTAGGAATAAATTTCTCAATGTTATCAGACAAAGAAAGAACAACAACGACATTCCATCAGATGGATCGCAAGAGCAGAAAAATCTTTGATCAATGTTGGTAAACAAAAACAACAACACGACAATCTTGAAAGATTTTTTAACTAATTAAGAAACCTTAAATATTTTCTTCCTTGGAATCCATCTAAGAGAATGATGTTTACGAGTTTGAAGGACAATAAATATGTTAGGTTAGGGTAAAACTTAATGACCGAATACTTTTATTAAAAAAAATGAATAATCACTTCTCTTTGTTTTAATAAAAAAAAAAGTGATGCGTCTAAGATTTATATCTTGATTATTTGTTGGATGAAGTAAAGTCTTTGTCATGTAGTGATAAACAAAAGAAATAAAAATGCTAAAATTACTTATTTAAAAATTTGAGAAAGCTTGCATAAAAAAAATTGGGAAAGAAAAACGCATTACTCAAAAAATAATTTAAATACGGAAGTTGATGTGGAAAATAAATATTTTACTGAAAAATAATTTAGTGATGGAATTCCAGATAGTTGATAAATTTAAAATAAGTAAATATTGTTGATGAAATTTATGAAAAAATTAATTATGTCACAAAAAATTTCTTATAAACTCACAAATTTAATAAAAATAAATTTAGTATGAAATTTTAAAATGAATTTTATCCTCTCAAATATTTTCACCACTAATTCCCACATAAAAGTATTACTTGTTTTTAAATTGAATTCTATGAGAGAAGTATTCCATTTTTATGGATAATGCTAACATTTTTTTTTAAGGGCGCATGTTAAGCAACATATAATTAAAAAAATTGTCTTAAAAAATTAACTTAAAAAATTAATTATATATTAATAATAAATTTAATATATAATTTTTAAGATAAATTTTTTTATTTAGTTCGCAAACACATGTTAAATTACCATTAACCTTTTTGATATAAAAAATTTGAGACTCCAGTTTTTTGGCCATTATAGCATTATTTTTATTATAAATTATAGCAAAATACTTTTAAAAAATAAGTAAATATACTATTATAAAAATAATATTTTATTTAAATTAATTTTGTCAATGATCAATATAAAATAATAGAAAATCAAAGTTTAGGAAGTTGAATTTTTAGTTATATTAATTAAGTTAAGAATATGATTAAAATTAAAATTTTCAATTTCCCTTTCTCATATCCTCTCATTCCGTACGGCATTAAAAAATCTATTCATACTTTATTTGGAATTTAATAATGCTCGTACCTCCTAGACATGGTTAAGTTGTCGGTGTTAAAAACATTAACAAAAAATCATTGGTGATATACGAATATTTCTTTAATGAACTCTATCATGAATAATGACCCAATGCACAATTTGCATGCAATCAAGTTTACTTGTTCATTTTTTAAAGTATTAATGTCGAACTTTAACATAAATAAACAAAAGAGGGGTTTAGTGCATGCTTAGCCATAGTTCCTTTACAAAAAATCTAAAATACTCTTAATGCTAATAATTTAAGGGGAAAATATTCTCTTTGTTGTTCTTTTAATTTTGATGCTTAATTATATACTCATATATTGTTTCATTAACACCATTGTCAATGATGCCCAATCTAATAATACTTTATAATACAAACCAATTAATGCCTTACTCTTGTGCAATATTTTAGATAAAATATTTGTTCAGCATTTTTTTATAGTAAAAGAGGTACTAATAAATTACCTGGATGGAGTCTACTGATCTATCTACAATAAGAATTTTTCAAAAAAAGAAGGAACATAAATAGAAAATAGAAAACATAAGGAATGTTTACTTTGATAATTTATGTGTAATGTATATTAAGTAAATGTATATGCTAATAGATATACTTATGCAATGCCAATGGTCAAGGGCCACTACAGGCTTTCCTCCAATACACTTCATGCAATAAGTTACTAATTATACAAGTTTATAGGTCAAACACTACTATACTTTCCATGCTTTAAAGCTAAGTTAAAATAATTCGTAAAAGGTTTAATTCAAATAGTCAATTGAGTTTTATTCCCCGACTTAAGGTTTAGTAATGATGTAAACTAATCCAACAATTTATATTAGGGAGACCTACCAAATTCCCCTCTAGTTTTGAATATCAATGAAAGTTAATGAAAAAAGAGGTTAAAGCGTTTAAAATAGTTTTACATTATCATTTAATGGAAATTCACCAATAAATCATATTACACAACTAACTTAAAAATATCAAAAAAAATGATGATAATTGATTGACAATGTAAATTGTTAGTGCATATTTTTTTCTCGAAAAAAGAAATTCTATATTTTTTTAAAAGTTTTGATCAAATATATATATTGTTGGTTGAAGATAATATCGACGGAGAGCATGATGAGAATGTCACATCAGATGACGAGAATGATATGGATGAAGAGCATGATGATAATGATAATGATATGGATGAAGAGCATGATGATAATGATAATGATAATGATGTATATTAATGAGAACATGTGTTTGTAATTATACTAATGAACCATCCATTGAATGTTTTAATGAAGATATATATATTAATGAAAATGTGTGGTTTGAATATTTATATATTTGATTAATTGTGTATTCTATATAAATAGGTAAAATGCGACCCCAATCTGAGAAGACTAAAGGTAAACGTCCGAGGGTAGTGGTATGCGGGGCACTTCAGACGCCAGTATCTTCCCGCCCACAGACTCAGCCAGACCGCATGTCTTTGGCCAGCACTCAGCCTCTTATGCCATTGCTCTCCTCTCCATCTTTTATTAGCCCACCCAGTTATTCATTTCAGCATACTGGGGGACCTAGCTATCCATTCCAGCAGACTGGGGGACCTAGCTTTCCATTCCAGCAGACTGGGAGACCTAGCTTTCCATTCCAGCAGACTGGGGGAGCTAGCTTTCCATTCCAGCAGACTGGGGGACCTAGTTATTCGTACCAGCAGAGTGCTGGACCTAGCTTTCCACCACAGGTCCCCCCAGGTTTCCAGCAGACAGGGGGGTCTCGCACCACACATCCGACACAGGTGCCCTCATCCTTCCAGCAGACAGGGGGATCTCGCACCACACATCCGACACAGGTGCCCTCATCCTTCCAGCAGACAGGGGGATCTCGCACCACACATCCGACACAGGTGCCCTCATCCTTCCAGCAGACAGGGGGATCACGTACCTCACCTATACCTCCAGGCGGGGATGATCATGTGGAGGTAGATCAGGATGATATTGAGCAGGATGAGGATGATGTTTTGTTGGATGGCGATAATCTTCAGGGGGACGATAATCCGGATGAGATTCAAATCGTCGATGGCAGATATTATATTACGCCTGTTGGACATAAGTAAGTATCTTATTTAAAATTTTTTAATTAATATAAATTTTTTTATTAATATAAATTTATATCTAACGCATGCTAATTCAAATTATTGTTGTTTAGTTTTACTCCGAGTCGGACAGCTGCAAAGTGTGTGAGCTATGTGATTCAGCAAATGTATAAAGATGCTTGGACGAGATTTGAAGAAGTTCCAAATAAGGATGATTGGTTTCAAAAATTTAAGGTATAATTAATTTGTTTTTGAATTATTATTTATTTAAAAAAAAATATTATAATTTTCTAACTGTTTATCTTAATGTCAACAGGAAAAGTGCACATGGGATGTTTTGAGCGAGAAGGCTGTTAAGAAAGTCTTTTTTACTAGGGCATCAAAAAGACTTTCTGACACCTTACGACGTGTTAGAAAGCGTTGGGAACGTGATAGTAGTTATCCCGCTTGGGTGGGCAAAGACACTCTTGATAAACTTCTGGTCTATTGGGATTCACCTCAATTTAAAGCTAAATCTGAAAGTGGCAAAAAAATGAGGGCATCTGAAAAAGGTGGGCACGTTAATGCTGGTGGAAGTATAAGCACCTACGAACATATGCGACGCATGGTAATTACTACCACTTATATATTGAAGTTATGTTTTGATTAATTATTATATATGTATTTAAATAAAGTTCATTTTATTATTTAGGAAAAGAGGTTGGGGAGAAAACCACTCATGGTTGAGTTAGTTAAGGAGACTCGGACGAAAAAGTCGGGAGAGTATGTTGATGAGCGTACACGGCTAGCTTTGGTAAGTTATTCAATTTACATTATGAATATTTTTTTTATTTTAATGACAACTTTGTGACGTGATTTTCATGTGGCAACTAAGAAGTTGCAGCATGATATACATGTGGCAACTGAGGTTGTGGCATGAGAATCACGTGACAACTGATTTTTATTTTATTTAAGTTAATTTAATTTAAGTTTTATGTTTAATATTTTTATTGTATGTGTAGGAGGATTATCAAGAAAGGCTTGTACAGTTTTTGGTCACTAATCCGCAATTTACTCCTAGCGAAGGACAACCGCTTCATCCAGATGTTGATTTTTATATTTGGAATGAAGTCATTGGCGGAAAAGGTCGTAATGGATGTTTTTTTGGTGGTGGAAGTATGGCGGGATGCTTGAGAAGTGGTGATAGAAATTTATTTGAAAGAGTAAGAGATGGGGAAGGAACGTCACGCCCAGCACAATTGTCCCCACAAATGATGGAAACAATAAGACAATTGGCGATAAGTGAGGCGAGACGCGAGTCAGAGCAACGTGAGATGGCGTTAAAAGCCCAATTAGAGGAGCAACAACGGCAAATAGAGGCAATGACGAAGAGGCAAGCGGAGATGGAGGGGCAACAAAGCCTAATAGAGAGAATGGCCAAGAGGCAAGCGGAGATGGAGGAGCAAATGCGGCTATTTATGCAATTCCAGGGAAACGGTAATCAAATGTTTGGTGGAAACGTTGGAGTTGGTGGTGCCTCGACAAATCAGCAAGATAATGATGAAGATTTAAACCTTGATGATTTTCCCGATCCCGGAGATACTTAATTATTATGTAATATTAATTATATTTTACTTTTAGTTTTAATTTTAATGTATGAAACATATTAAATTTTAATTGATGTATGATGAATTTTAATTTATATTTTGTTTATTACTTATATTTTAAATTTTATTATATTATTCAATAAATATATTTTATTAATATTAATATTCAAATTATTTATTAATTATATTTTATTATATTAATTATAATTCATTATTAATAATAAAAAGCTTTTTTAATAATAATAATTAAAAAAATTTTATTAAAAAGAATTATGCTTTGTGGCATGATAAACATGTCACTATATTTGTGACATGCTTACCACGTCGCTAGATGCATATTAAAAAAAAAAAATTGTTTTGTAGTGGCATGCTTCCCACGTCACTAATCAGTGTCATAAAAATCACGCCACAAACTTTCTCCGTTTCTTGTGTCATCCCTGCAAACCTGCAGCATGTCTGCTGTGCCAGAAATATGAGTTGGATTGTGTGTAGGATATAGCGACGTGAATTACATGTCACTGAATAGTGACGTGAATACCATGACACTACAAGTTTACCACCTCTCTCCCTGCGACGTTTTCTTTCACGTCGCAAATTATGTGTGGTGACGTGATGTTCCTTTTTGTGGCGTGGGAATCACGTCGCTGGAGAGAACATTTTTTGTAGTGATATTCATTTCATTTATTTAACTAAATCTTGTTTAAATATAAAACCGGAGGGAGTATATAATGCCCAAATGAAACTATAATGCTAGTAAATTATTGTTTTAACTAAATCTTGATCAAATTAATGTTTTAGCTTTCACATAATCAAATTATAACGCTAGTAAATTATTCTCTCCTTTTGAAACTAGAATGAAAAAAAGTGGAAATTTTTTTAATTAAAGTGTCTCTAAATGTCATTTTATAATCGTTTTTAAGGGGAGAATAATTTAGACCTATTAAAAATATTATTTAAATATGTTTTTTAATAAATTAATTAAAACGTATTTATTATTATTTTTTTAAAATAATTATTTTAATATTTAAGTACTTTAAAATGTTTATATATTATTTTCTTTTGAATGATTTTAACAGTGTTTGAAAACTGAATATTATTACAAACAAATAAATATTTTGAGTTTGAATATTATTTACATATGATTTTAATTTGTATACATTTTAAATAATGATAATAAAATAGTTTGTTCATAATCAAATGAATTTTTATTTCAACATTCATTCATAGGAAAGCTGATTTCCCAAGAGCAACCATACATTCTCAAGGGGACACAACTAGTGAATGGAGTGGTCGCTCTAAATGATATTTTAGACTTGACTAAGGTGTTTAAATGAGAGTATTTTGTGTTCAAAGTCGATTTCATAAGGCTTATGTCTCAGCTAGTTGGTCTTTCTTGAATTATGTGTTGTTGAGATTTGGCTTTGATGATAGGGATGGCTTGAATTTGAGCTTAGGTTTTTTTTATAGTCTCTCAGTCTTGGTGAATGGGTGCCCTTCAGGGGTGATTAGTATTTAGGAACTCTGAAGCAAGGAGACTCTTTAGCCCTCTTTCTTTTTCTTCTAGTGGTGGATGGGCTCAACGTTTGTCTAAAGAAGGCAGTTTTGGTTTGTGTGTTTGAAGGTTTTTAGGTGAGCACATACGGGTTTAACGTGTTTGTGTTGGTTGGGATCTAGTCTGTTGAAAAACTTCAGGCTGGATTTGGGGCTCGAAGAAAAGAGTAGTATGTTTAATGTTAATGTGGGTAGGCTTTTCTAGTGTTGGTAGAGGGATTTTTGTATCATAAGTTGGGTATTTCATTTTCAAGTATTTAGGGCCTCAAGTGAATGCGAATCCAAAGAATGAGGGACTTAGGATCGTCTAGTCAAGCTTCTCTCTAAGAGACTAGCCTCATAGAGAAATAGATTTATGATTTTAGGTGGTAGGGTGGTTCTGTTGAATTCGGTGTTGAATGTTACTCACGAATATGTTGGTCTTGGTTTGGAAGAAGTTTGTTGGTATGCGAAGGTGTTTTATCAGGGGGTTCCAAAGGTGGAGTTAAGGTTTCTTGGGTTAAGTGGAATGATGTGTAAGGCCAATTGGGGCATGTGATTTCAGGACGAGGTATCTTAAACTAGTAAGTCTTGCTTTATTAAGCAAGTGTGTTAGTACCATGGTTTTAGGATTGACACAATTTTGCTAAAGTACGGTTTATTGTAAAGATGTTATGGAAGATGCTCTAAATAAGGTTCGTACCACAATGAATAGACCAGGATGGATTGGTCCAAATGTGTGGAATTCATTGTGTGATCATTGGGGAACTCAAGAATTTAAAAAGAAGAGAATACAGGAAAAAACAAATCGAGCATCTGATTGTGGTGGTTTTGAAGCATCCCTTCACACATGTGGCTCTATCACCTCATCCCAACATATAGCTCATATGGTAAAAATTTATTGCTTTCATATATTTTATTGTTGTGGAATCTTTAGCTATTATGTTTAGATTGTTAAATATTATTAAGTTTGCTTATCTTCTTAAAAAATAATGGTCTTAAGATTGATATTTAGGAAGGTTCGTGATATATTTGTGCCTCATTTATGAGTAGACTTGGGATCCACTTAAGTTGTTTGGCTAATAGAGTTGGCTGTATTGAATATGTCTTCTCCTCTTGTGTAGTAAGATTAATCGAGTTTAATGATAAGTTATATTGTATTAGTTTGTTTTTTTAAAGTTTATTAGAATGTGATTTGGTATTATATTTTTTTAATTGTTCACATTTGTTGGAGTTGTAGCCTACACATAACTTTGGTATGGTGTTTAATTTTTTATGTTACAATTTATAAATATAGGTAACTCTAGTGGATTATGCATTTGATCTGATATATGATCATGTTTATGTGGTGGATTTAAAAAAAAAAATACATTTGTCTAATGTTGGTAAGGCACGTATAAGTAATTTGTTTACTGGATCCATGCAAGATAATATGTTATAATTGCTAGAATATTATATATTTGTTGATCTGTATGCTCCTCTTTAAAGATCTGCAAGCTTCTCACAAGACATGGTTTATTTGTTGTGTAGTTTGTAAGGGTAATGCTTTTGGTATGATGTTTAATTTGTTGTTAGATCACTATATGGGCTACAATGTGTTTCATTTATATTTTTAAACTATTGAAAACATGTTCTTAAATTTTATTTATCTTTGTAGACGGAACAAAATGACACTCCTCCTAATCCTTCCAAATTGTTTTTCCACACACACCAGCACCGCAAGACTAACACTTGGATCAATAGAAGATCGGAACATGTGCATGTAATGAGCTCTTAACTTTAACTTGTATTTCCTTTATTATTATTTTAATTTCATTTTATTTTATTTTATTGTCTTACGATACTAATTAGCCTTATATTTTTGTTATCAGAAATTTTTTACAGAAAGATGAGAAGAACTTATCCAAGAAACATCTCAACAAGGAACCATTCCACCTCCTCAGTTAGATGTTTGGTGTGATGTTGCACGAATAAGAAAATGAAAAGTATGTGGTCTTGTAATGGAATCTACCGTAATATCAGGGAAGCCTACTTATCGTGGTTCATGTTCCTCGTCAACAGAATGGGTTCAAAGACATGAATTTGAAGAAATGAGAAATGAAAGGGATTAACTTCGCAAGGAATTGGCTAACACAAATAGATTTGTTGAGCATAACAAATACATGTTAAAGCATCTAAAGCAGTTGATGGACAGTTTGAATTTTCAAACCAAGACCATATTCTAGAGACCGAGTTCATGATGACGAGGTTGGTAATAATGATGATGAGGGCGATGACAAGGTTAATGGTGAGGTTGGTGATGAAGAGATGGACTTAGAATAACAAATGACTATGAAAAATATATTATGTTTTATTATGACAATTATTATCGTTATTAAAAACAAGTCTAGTATTTTCTTTATGAATACTTATAAATACTTTATATTGTGTTCTTTTATTAAATTGAATACAAAGTATAATGTTCTTTTATATTGTTTTTTTGTTATTATGTTAAATATATAGGCAAAATATCATTGTTGGTCCCTTATGTTAACCTCGGGGTTCATTATGGTCCCTTAACTTTAAAAAGTGTCATATTGGTCCCTTCACTCTTCAAAATGTATCATTTTAGTCCTTTTTGTCATATTAACGACTGATTTAGCGAGCAATTTTTGAGTTTTTTCCGTCGCTAATGTGACAAAAAGGACTTAAATGACACCTTTTGAAGAGTTAAGGGACCAATATGATACTTTTTGAAGTTAATGGACCAAAATAAACCCTGAGGTTAACATAAGGGACCAAAAAGAGTATTTTGCCTTTTTAATAAGATTATATACAGGTATTTTACTATCTTTTATGAGTATTTAATTTGTTAGAGATAATAAATATTTCATGTTTTTAATTTTTTATTTGAAATATTTTATGTATTTAATTTTTTTTTTCAAAATATTATAAAAGATATTTAAAAAATAATCATCACTAAAAGGCCCTATTTAATTTAAAAATTAAAAATATTAAATAAATTTAAATAATTAAAGGCCGATTTAGTGACTGAAACAAAATAAAATATGATTTTCGATGAATATTATATATGGTCGCTAAATTAAGGATCAGTCGCAATGTCTATCACATAAATCGGTTGTTAATTCGGTCACGAAATTGGTCGCTAAAAATCGGTCCCTAAATTGGTCGCTAGTCGTTAGCGACTAGCACTTTTCCAACCAAAAAGTGGCAATCGCCTTATCAGTCTCTATTCACAGTAGTGACCGATTTTTATGCATTTCCGGTCTCTAAAAGCGGATTTTCTAGTAGTGTTTGTGGCACGGCTGCGAGAACATGATTATAAGTCAAGAAACACACTATATATCATAACGGTTACACTTGTTAACTGTTGTGATATATATATATATATATATATATATATATATATATATATATGGAATATAAATATCATTTCATCACGGTTACAATATGTTCGCGTTGAGCAGAACAGGTGGCCAGCAACGAACGACATGATCTTCGGTGATGGATGGGAGAAAAAAGGGGGTTGTACCTGCAAGGCACTCCGATGCCAAAGTAAGAAAGAGAACAAAGGTACAACAGAAAGTATGAAATTTTTGGGAAAAGTGTGGATTACCATGTCCTCTAGTCGTAGAGGACTATTTATAATGTTCTCTTTGAGACGGATCAGGTCGTCCTATTTTGTGGGCTTGGGCGTGATTTTCGAGCCCAGAATGTAGGAGACAGTAGAAAAAGGTCATGATTAGCTGAGCAAAGGGAACTAGCCGTTGGAGATGACGGAGGTCCAGCGTGCTCGGATAGTCCTATGTTGAGGGGGACGTGTAGATGGGTCCTGCTCGGTTGACGGGGAGGTTCATCCTCTCCTTGCTCTAAGGCGTGGTCTAATGCTTATTGGACCTTTTCATATTAGCAAGTGAATTGGGCCAATTTATGAAAATTGGGCTAGTCTGGAACACAATAGATAATCGTTGTGGAAAGTACCCATAGTTTATTATATGACATGTAGATTGCTTATTTTTTCACACACATCACTAAATAAATACGGCCATTCAAATTGATGAAGAAGTATATAATTTAAAAATTAAACTATTCTTAAAAAACAACTTACACAAACCATGGTTTTTCAAAGTGCATGCATTTCACAACTCATATCTTGCTCTTTAGTATTTAGAATATGGTTTAATGGTCTAAGTCCTTAATGGGATCGATTCCTTCGCTTCTAGTTTAATTTTAATAGCATCAATTATTGCCAAGTCTACCTCTTCATTATCACTTATCATGATTATTGTGACGATGACTTATCATCATAACAATCATGATGATAAGTGACGACAATGAGGTAGACTTGGCAAATAAATTTATGTTATTCAAATTAAACTATAAGAGAAGATATCAATGTAATGAAGAAATAAGGTCATTGAATCACATTCTATATGTTAAAGAGCGTGATATAAATTATGAGACGGATGCAATTAGGAAAACATTGATTGATATAAGTTGGTTTTCAAATACAACTTAATTTACATAATATAAGTTTCTATGTCAACTTAAATGAATGTATTTTCAGTGAAATAAACAATTTATATACAATTTATATACAATTTAATAAACTCAACTTGATCTTCTGTCAATCTGCATAAGAATTTAAAGAACAAAACATTGCTAAGTCATAAGAAAGCCTCTTTCTTGTGACTTAGCAATATTTCGTTCTTTTTTTGAGAACATTAATCAACAACAATAACATACATAAACATTTATCAATAACACAACAATAACATACTTCAACATTAAAAAACATACCTTTTATAATAAACAAAACACTGACAACATACACAACATACAACGACATACAACAATCGTGGAACTGGAATTAGTGATAAAGTTTATCTAGTTTATGATGCTATGAAAATAAATACAAGGTGGATGAAGTTTACCCAATAACTTCATACTAATTGTATTGTTTTTCATAGCAACACAAACCATATGTACCATAACAAAAGTATGCGCGTTGTTAAGGTGGTATTCTTCATTCACTTTCCCCAATAAGTACAAATAAATAAACATCATGACATTAACAGAATTACATAGAACATTCACCAAATGAAAAAACGAGAAACCATTTCTAACAGGAAACATAAACTGAATCAGAGCATAAGTTTAATGAACGAACCTGGAGGTAGCGATTGGTGAAGACTAAAATGAAGGTTGCAGTATGTGTGATGAGTGACACAAGTGTTATGGTTTTATTTAGAGAGAGAAGAGTGAAATGTGTTAGGATTTTCTTTCGAGAGAAACTGCTGTTATGTATTGAGCGAGAGATACTTTTGCTTACATACTAAAACAATATCACTTTTCATCACGGTTGTCACGATGAACCGTGATGAAATGATTGGACTTCATATCATGATTGAATAAATTAATTATGGTGATATACAAGGACATTACCTTTTTGTAACGATAAAATGTGATATTGAAAGAGCTAGGCGAGCCCACACATTCTGTTAAGATGTTGCCTGAATGATGTTACAATAGGGTAAAGGTTGTCATACCCCAAATTTGTCCTACCCCTTTACTTCTAACTGGCTTAGGCTTTACATTCATGTACATACACCACTTAGGTCATAATCCATACCCATGCATGCATATCATTGGTATCATCAAAGACTAGCAAGAAAGAGCTCTTATGGCAAGGAATTTCCTACCAAATGTGAGGATCTGAGGTGTGATTATGTGGCTTTGTTTTCATTGAAGTCTTCCTGGATTAGGGTTTTTCTCAATTCAAGGCATTGGTTAGAGGATACAAGCTTGTTGTTCATCTGGTCATCCCGAATTAGGGTTTCTTGACCAAAGTCAACGCAGTTGACTTCTTGGTCAAATACATCAATCAAGAGCTGATTTTGTAAGGAGAAGTGGCATGATGCTTGTGTGGAAGTGTTCAGTTGATTTCCATTGGTCAGAAGCAGATTAATCGGGAATTTCATTGAAATCGGAGGAAAATCAGAACAGTTGGCTTTCGGGTCAAAATCAGAAGAATTATTCAAATATTGACTTTTGGTGGAAAATCGGTCAAGAAAAGTCGAGGAATGAATAAAATCGAGAGTTCGACAAGAATTGCCAAAAATAGAAAAATGGCTAAAAATGGAAAGTTCTCATACTTAGAAAATATTTGGCTTTTAAAAACATGAAGAGCAGTCCACTTCATCATCATTTTACACGTGGCAAACGGAGTTTTTGGAGAAAGGTCCCAACATGAAAAATACTCAGATCATGGCATACTACAACTCTCTAGTTGGAAGTTTTCTCATTAGAGGCTTGGTTGAAGAGATAAAAGGGTTGGAAGTTGGGAGAAACACACTGAATCCAAGTCATGACACTTAGGAAAATTTTGGGCACGCGTGAACATTCCATCAAACACGTGGCGTGCCAAATTCAAGACCGATCATAGAGATATAAAAGAGTCTTTGAAATGAAACATTGGTATGTTTCTATTCTCCCCCATGTGCTCTTTCCAATGAGACAAGAATCGAGTCATTTGGACAAATATTGAAACGATTGCAAGCTTCCAAAGTCACGTCCTCACAAGACCAATGTTACACATCCGGCTGGGCAGAGATTCAAGTCACGCGCGCAACCTTACCACAAACACCTGGCGTGCTACTTTAGACATCAAATTTAAGCCTCTACAAATCTTCATCGGGAGTCATCTTGGTATCAAATTGCTCTTTTCCATGAGCTCTTTCCAACGAACCATAAATGGAGACCATTGAATATGTGTAGTCCAAGATAGGGAGACTCAAAGTCATACCCTGGGCTAGTCACGTTTTTGCCAAGGTCAGAGCCATAGCCAGGTCACACACGCAGATAGTGAGCAGTGGCATGTCACCACTTTGCAAGCAATTTCTGAATAGGCTACAGGGGTATTCTCTCAAAACTTCCAACGTGAAAGGCGCTCTATGCCATGCCATCTTCGAACTTATACCAAGATTGAACTGTTTGGTGGTTTGTATCTAGAGTTATTGATGCACAAAGTTGGTGCCATGCAATTTTTAATGAATAACATATGAGATATCTTGCAGCATATCCATTTCTCCAAATACTACACAACCCTTGTTCAGAAAGATTGAGAAAAGATAAGCTACTACACGACACACCACACCTATCATACACCTCACACACCATTATAAATACCAAGTTCCTTCACAAATCACAACACACACTTCATTTCACTTTTTCAGCTTGACACTCTCATTTTCTCATTTCCTGAAAACTCTTTTCACTCTCTCCACTCTCTTGACTCACTCTATGCGAGAAGGAGTTTGTTACTCATCTTCAACTACCTCAACCAACTCCATAACCGTTTTTGTGGCCTCTCTCACAACCTTCAAAAAGCCACCACCTCCCACCACCATAATCATCATCCGAAGGTCATCACCACCATCATCTTCATCCACATTGCCTTGAATCGAGTTTCAGTCGAATCATGCTTCAAGAATATTGAGTTTATGCCTCAAAGAATCGTAGTGGATCAACAATAATCGGTATTAACATCAGCAAGAGCATCAAAGCTAGAGGCGGCTTCTGTACGTAGATTGGATCAAGATCAGAACAAGTACGTTTCCCTATTCTTTTTTCGGCATGCTAGCAATGTGAAGTATGATGTGAAACGCATGTGCTCAATATGTGTGATGATTACATGTTGCGTAGATATAGTATGATTATGATTCTTGAAAGCATTTTAGTTTTTCTGAAGCAATGATTGTGTGTGCATTTGAATCACATATGTGAGTGATGTGGATGTGTGTGAACCTGTTGCCAGGATCAGAACTTGTTTTGGTGGAGTTCACAAGATCTAGGGCTTTATGCTAGTCTGCGGTTTGAATGTTAGAGTACGTATTATAGGAAACTAATGACAGATCCGTGTTCACCGCAAGAATCCGAGTCGAGCAATACCGCTCTCTTGAATTTCTAATAAATTTAGTGCTGCCTCCGCCGTGGATCTACCGGAGAAGACGATCGGAGCTTAGCTCCGACGTCTGAGTGTTGGCTAGCTTCTGTTCCCTGTTTCGCTTGCGTGTCCACTTAGTATCGGTTAATTTCCCATCAGTTTGTTATTTTGTCTGTATTCATATGATTAGATGATTAAGTGGGAGACTGTGATTGGTTGTGGCGTCATTTTTGTCCTCTTGTGACTTAGTTGAATTGTGACCAGTTGAGGTATGTTTTGGCCTCCCTCTATGTTACGTGATCAAATAAAAACCATATAATAAACACAACCACATGCTGCATGATAATAATAATAACAAAATAATGCATAAATATTGACATACTGAATAAATAATAAGTGAATAAATGGAAAAATGGTGAGAAATGTGAGCATTGGGCCGCGAGATCTTGGGCCCTGTAACATGTTCAGAATCATACCCTCACGTAGCTAATGCACCACCCTATCCTAGATTGGGCCTCTGCGCACCCATGCTATTCGTCCCCCCTTATTTTCGGGCCCAGTTTTGCTTGTAAATAGCTTTAGTTCATAGGAAGACTGCTGTTGCACCCCCTTTGCAGTGTAGATTAGATTTTCACTTTAATTTTGTTTTGTTCTCATTTTTAATTCATAATTCCAGTTTTAAATCAAATAAAAAAAATGCATAAAACCAATGTTGGATCTTAGTTCACTTCACAATAATCTTTTCTTTTAAATTGATTAAAAACATGATAAAACCTTCATTAGTTTGTTAGATTTTTAGGTAATATTTCCCCATGAAAAACTCATAAAAATAGTAGATTTTTAGGTTGATTTTGATATTAATCTTTTGACTTCTTTTTCATAAAAAACGCATAAAAATGGTAGTATCTTTTAGTGTAATTTTGCATTAGTACTCGAATTGTTTTTATGTTATTTCCATGTTCGTTTCGTATAATTGTTGTGTGACTTTGTTGCTTGTTTTGGGCCATATTTTAGGCCTATGTTGTTAATACCATTTTAATGCTCCTTTTAGAATTTAGTCACTTTGTTAACATTAGACTTGTATAGACAACTTAGATTAGAGAATAGGTTAGTTCCCCTTTGTTCATCCTTTTCCTTTTCAACTTTTAAAATACTTAATAAATATCGATGAAGATCATACCGTTACTATATTTCATAGTAGGAAAGAAATGATTGGGGCGTAGGCCCCGATGTATGTTCTTTTCTACTTAGCGGAGAAGAAATGATTGAGGTGTGAGGCCTCGGTGTATTTCTTAGCCGTTATTTAGAGAAACGATTGTGGCGTAGGCCTCGATGTGCATTCTCTAAATATTCACAAAAGAACTTCTTTTTGTATTCCTTTACCTAGCGGAGAAGAAATGATTGAGGTGTGAAGCCTCGATGTATTTCTTAACCGCTATTTAGAGAAACGATTGTGGCGTAGGCCTCGATGTGCATTCTCTAAATACGCAAAACAAAACTCTTTTTGGTATGATCTAAGTCACAAAGTTAAAATCCCCATAAAAAACACCAACCAAAAACACTTAAAACACTAATAAATGGTCAGATTTAAAGCAAAAGTAAGGAAGTGATGCGAGACCTTGTAGTGGGTTCTCGTCATCATGGAATTACCCTAAAAGACACAAACCAATCATTTCTTTTTCTTTTGCCTCTTTGGCACCTAAGGGCACTGTTATTTCCGCTCGTACGCATCGTAGGCGACCCCTTATGCAAGAGCGCGAACGTTAACTCCGCCCAATTAAAAAACACAAAAACAAACAGAAAAACGTGAGCCGAGCTACGGTAACTCTAATTCCTGAAAAGGATACGTAGGCAGCGGGGTAGGGCCCGTGCGAGTACAATTCTTTATTTTCCCTACATTTTGCATTCATTTCGCATTTAGACATAGACATAGTTATACACCGTTTAGATAGAAACAAACATAGGTGGATACCATCGAGTACGATGGGTGTGAGGGGTGCTAATACCTTCCCCTTGCGTAACCGACTCCCGTACCTAGATTCTCTAGTCGCAAGACCCTGTTCCTTCCTTTGTTAGGTTATCTGATATTCCTTTCCCTTATGGGATAAATATATTGGTGGCGACTCTGTTCTTTTTTCGCGAGCGCGCGACAGCTGGCGACTCTGCTGGGGATGTTGCTAGACCTATTGCTGGTCCATTCTTAGCGAGTCGATCCTAGCCTTTGTTTGTTTCGTTTATTGGGTGTTTCTTCATTTGTTTTTTATATGTTTATATCCTGTATATATGCTTGCATATCATGTCTATTTTCCGCTTGCATATCATGCATCTGGACTATATTATGGGTCCCCGTGGGGACCACATATTTTTCTGCTTTGTTTTGCAGGTTGGGTGGGATGTTATATGAGGTAAAAGGCCCAATACCCAGGCCAGAGTTGACACATAGGATACCTAGGATAGAGTGGATAGTCATGACGCCAACAGAATGTCAGGTTCTGTTGATTGCGATCATGAGACCCACGACCAGCCGAGACTCGAATGGGATACCGTTGTTGGCATGTTTTTGCAACAATGATGGTGTTTCAGGAGAGTTGTTAACGCTGGAGACCTCTTGACCTACCTTGACCTAGATTTACCTGTGAGTGGGGTGGGATATACATGACAGGTACCATTGGTGACTATTCTGCTCTGTTGGTGACTATTGTTCTTATGGCTGTGTGGCACCTATGCCGAACCTTTGACCTTATGACGTGTGATTCTGCTCAGAGACGACACAACAACTCTCTCATATTGGGAGAATCTCCATTGCATCATTTTCATCATAGCATATTTATTTTCCAAAGAAAAAAAAGAAAAGATGTAATGAAAAAAAAAAGAGAAAAAAAAAAGAAAATAGTATTATTTCTCATATGCATGCCATTTTTCAGGGTATCTGAGGTTATTACTTTTCATCCAGGATGGCTAACAACGTGACCGCTACCAGAGAAACTACAAGGCGTACTCACACTTACAGTTTCCATCGTGAGGGCATGACTCAGTTGGGGCAGTTGGGTGGATTGATTACTGGTCATAATAAAACAGTGTTCACTGAGAATTACGACAACATCTTGACTCTTTTGTACTCACATGTCGACGAATGGGCTTTATCTACTCTTCTCCAGTTCTATGATCCTGACTTGCGTTGTTTCACCTTCTCAGGCTATCAGTTGGCTCCCACTCTCGAGGAGTACTCTCACTTTCTCAATATCAAGATTCAACACAAGGTTCCTTTCGTTTGTGTCCCAGAGAAGCCTGATTTGGACTACATTGCCAACACTCTTTATTTGAGCATAGGAGACGTTCATGGAAATTGGAAGAAGAATGGTAACACTCATGGTTTCTACATGAGTTTCTTGATTGAAAAGGCTCAAGAATTGGCTAACAAAAAGTTGTGGGAAGCTTTCAACGCCCTTCTGGCCGTTTTGATTTATGGGATCGTGATGTTCCCTAACATTCACAAGTTCGTTGATCTGGCCGCTATATGTCTTTTCGTGGATAAGAATCTGATCCCTACTTTGCTAGCCGATATGTACTATTCCATTCACTCTCGATATGGGAAAGGGGGAGCCAAAAGAAATTGTTTGCCGTTGTTATACACCTGGTTTAAGTCCCACCTACCTACAAGTGGTCCTTTCATTACTTCTACTCAGAAATGGCCTCAAAGGATCATGGGGCTTACCGTAAATGACATTGTCTGGTGTCCCACTGGAATGGACGTGGAGAAAGTTATAACTAGCTGTGGTACTTTTGACAACGTCCCTCTCATAGGAACAAAAGGTGTTATCAATTATAATCCTAAGCTAGCGCTCCGTCAGTTGGGTTTTGCACTTGAAGACAAGCCTTTGGACAAAGAGATATTCGAATCCGTTTGCTTTGAAAAGGGAACCGATCCAAAGGGTCTAGAAAAAGTGAGGAGTGCCTGGAATAGCATCCATACAAATGATCAGATTTCTCTAGGTGAAAAGAATGCCGTTGCCAAACAAGCCTACACAGATTGGGTTGAAAATAGAGTTAAAGATCGCCTGTTGCCTTTCCCGAAGGTTAACCCATTGTACAAGCAACCACCTAAGATTCCAATTGCCACTATGCCTGCTGAGAATCGTATCCAGGTAGATATGGAATGCACCCAATTGCACGAAAAGAAGTCAGATGCGCAACAGAAACATTGTCTTGTGGACCAGAAAAGAGTTGAGTTGACACACGAAGCCAAAATGCTGAAGGGAGGATCTTCCAGAGTTCAAAAGAGGGCTAGAACGGAAAAAGGTGAAAGAGATACTACTGTTATTGTCGAGGATCACCAGAAGATCCTAAAAAGGGCCATGAAAGAGGCAGAAGAGAAACTCAAGCGAGAGTACCGAGAAGACTTGAAAGCTTATAAGCTCAAGATAGAAAGGGATGCTAGAGTTGAAGTGAAGAATCTGAAAAAGAATCTGGAAGAAGAGACCACTAAAAGAATGGCAATTGAGACTCAACTGAAAGGAAGTCACCTCCGTAATACTCGACTAACAGAAGAAAATGCCAAGCTCATAGATCGAATGATGGGTATGGAGGACGTATCTGAGAAGGATTATCTCCCAGAATGCAAAGGATGTGACGAACTCAGGGAGTGCTGCAAGAAGCTAGATGGGCATTTGTTTCGCAAAGATGAGGTGATTCAAAGCCTTCTTAAAGGAAGAGATCGAGAAGCAACCAAGAAACTGTTTGATGAAACTAAGAAGTGGAGCGACGAGCACTTCAGACAAGGAGGACCTCTGTTTTATATTCAGATGGATTGATGTTTGAGTCTGTATGTTTCGACCACCACCAGACTTGTTGGATGGGGTCTTTTATTTCCCTTGTTGAACTATCTTGTTGATGTATGGCTTGCCCAAGTTTAAATTTCTGTTATGAATAAAAAGAACTAGTTTCTCTTGATACTTATCTTTTGTCACATTGTTAGCTATTCTGGATCAATATTAAACCTTGGATACTCTGAAAATGGCACATCACGTCATACGCACACATGCACTCATACATTCACATTATCACATTGCATTTTTCAGGTTATTGTACAAGAAACTAATTGGGGTCCCTTTCAGCAACAGATTTCTGCTTCAACAACAAAGCTGACTTCCTTACATCCTTACCGCACCAGAAACAACGAGAAGAGAATCATGGAACAATTTGAACAGAATCAAGCTGCCCTCCGTAGGGATATGGATGTTATGGGGGAAAGAATGGCCCAACTTATGGAGACTCTCCATGCCGTTGTTCAAGGACAGGATGAACTCAGAAAGAGCGTCGCTAGTTTGGTCAAGGATGTTCCTACCACTTCTATCGACGGAGGGACGAAAACTAAAGAGACTCCTATTAATGAGACACTTAAAGTAGTGGACGACCACCATGAGGTTATTGATCTTGAACATGATCTCACTGCTGAGTTGACCGAGACTACTAAGATGTACCAAGCTCTTGAAGAACGTCTTAAGGCTGTTGAGGTTGCTAAAACTTCAAGTTTCGACACCGCTGCTATGTGCTTGGTACCTGGGATTGTTATTCCCCCGAAGTTCAAGGTGCCAGATTTTGATAAGTACAAGGGAGTTACCTGCCCAGAGACTCACATTCGTTCCTACTGCCGTAAGATGGTGCTCACGCTGAGAACGAACCTCTGCTTATGCATTTCTTCCAGGATAGTCTCACTGGAGCCCCGTTGGAGTGGTATATGAAACTCGAGAGGTCTAATGTCAGTACTTGGGGAGAACTTGTTGATGCCTTCTTGAAACAATACCACTACAATACTGCTATGGCTCCTAGCCGTGCCCAGCTGCAGAATATGTCACAGAAATCTGAAGAGTCCTTTAAGGAATACGCCCAGAGATGGCGTGAACTTGCTGCTCGAGTTCAACCTCCCTTATTGGACCGAGAATTGATTTATCTGTTTATGGGAACTCTGAAAGGGCCGTATCTTCAGCACATGGTTAGTAATACTTCTCCTTCCTTTTCGGATGTGGTCATCATTGGTGAGAGGGTTGAGAACTGTGTCAAAGCCGTTACCATTCAAGGTGTTACTAATCCTAGCACCTCAAGTGGTAATGGTAAGAAGCCGTATTCTGGGTTTGTGAAGAAGAAGGAAGGTGAAACTAGCACCGCTTCTGTTGACCAAGGCCGAGCTCCTGCATATTCTGCTGTTCCACCTCCTTATTATCCGATGCCTTATGCTGTTCCTGGTCCATATGTCCCTCAAGCATATGCTGCTGCTCTTCCACAACCATGGATGGCACCCCAACAGCCTTTCGTACCGCAACAACAAGCTGCTGCTCCTCAGAATCGTCAACAGAACCCTAGGCCTCAAGGTCAAAGGGGCCCGCAAAGAACAAGATTCCAAGATAGGCGTATCGATCCGGTTCCGATGTCATATGCTCAGCTTCTCCCTCAGTTGCTTGCTGGTCAATTGGTACAGCTCCGTGAGCTTGGACCTCCACCTAGCCCTTTCCCTCCTGGTTATGATGTTAATGCTCGTTGTGAATTTCATTCAGGAGCCCCGGGCCATACTATTGAAAAGTGTAGAGCATTCAAGTTAAAGGTTCAGGATCTTCTTGATGACAAGCTTATCTCATTCACTCCTACTGGTCCCAACGTGCAGAATAACCCTATGCCTCCTCATGCTGGTGCGACCAATGCTATTGAGTTATGTGATGATCAGATCATGGTGAATGATGTTAGTGAGATTAAGATGTCGCTAGCAACTATCAGAGAACATCTTTTGCAACAAAAGGTTTTGTGTGAGCTACATGACTACTGTTTGCAGTGTTCTTCTAATCCTCAGGAGTGCGCTAGGTTGAAAGAAGAAATTCAGAAACTAATGGACGACGGTGTTCTTAGAGTGGAAAGGGTCGTTCCTATTGAAGATGTGGCCATCCTAGAAATCCCTTACCATCCTGCTGAGGCCTCAAAAACTCAGAGCACGCCTTTGGCCATTCAAGCACCAAAGACCCCGCTGGTTATTCGTGATCCGAGTGCTCCATTGACCATTCGAGCTCCGAGAACTCCAATGGTTATTCAGGTTCCAAATGCTCCTGTAACTCCTTCAACCTCATCTCTCGTTCCCTCTCTTGGGAATGATTCTAAGGTTGTTCCTTGGAGTTATAATGTTGTGTATATTCGAGGGAAGAAGTATGATTGTCCTCCAGTGGGTAATTCGAGCATCACAAATATTGCTGGCACTGGTGGCATTACCTGTAGTGGTCGGATCTTTGCTGCCCCTCCTCCGCTTCGTAAAGAGACCAATAAGGACGCTAACGCACAAGCAAAGGGAAAGCAAGTTGTTGTCGACCCTCCTGTAACACGTAATGCACAAGATGCTGAGCAACTTCTGAGAATCATTAAGAAAAGTGACTACAAGGTGATTGATCAACTTGACCAAACCCAAGCTAAAATTTCTATCTTGTCCCTTTTGGTGCACTCGGAAGCTCATCGTGATGCTCTGATGAAAGTTCTGGCTTCCGCTCATATGACTCAAGACATTACCGTGCCTCAGTTTGAAGGGGTTGTGACCAACATTTCTGCTGGTAACTGCTTGGGTTTTTGTGATGAAGAACTTCCACCCGAGGGTAGAGCACACAACAAAGCATTGCATATCTCCGTCAAGTGTCTGGATGTTGTGTTGTCTCGAGTTCTGATTGATACAGCTTCTTCTCTTAATGTGATGCCCAAGGCCACTTTGTTTAAGCTGAGTATGGATGGGATTATGATGAGACCATGCACTATGAGTGTTAGAGCATTTGATGGTTCTAGAAGGTCCGTAGAAGGAGAAATTGATCTGCCTGTCTTGATTGGTCCTCACATGTTCTACATTGCCTTCTACGTTATGGATATAAACCCTTCATACACTTCCCTCTTGGGTCGTCCTTGGATTCATGCTGCTGGAGCTGTGACATCTACTCTCCACCAGTGTTTGAAATTTGTTGTGAATGACAAGATCGTTGTGATCACTGGTGAAGAGGATCTGGTAGTCAATAATCTGGCAACATACCGATATGTGGAAGTAGAAGGGGAAGTACAAGAGACACCCTTTCAAGCCTTAGAGATTGTGTCAGTTGACAAACTCCCTGTGGTCGAGAATAAGAAGGAACTCGGAGCGCCCCTCTCGTCTTTAAATGATGCTAAGGCTTTCTTAGAAGCTGGTACTCCCCATAGTGCCTGGGGCAAGCTGATTGACGTTCAAGAGAAGCGAGACAAGTGTGGCCTTGGGTATCAACCATCTTCTTCTACTCAGCTCAGCATAATTCCTGGAAAGAAGGTGATTCCCCCCATTTCTCAAGTGTTCGTCAGTGCAAGCACCAGTTCTGGAAGTCAAGTTCTCGCCGTGGATGATGATGATGAAGAAGATCTCTCCAGATTCATTTGCCATGCTGCGCCTGGACAGGAACTCAACAATTGGACTATCTTGGACATCCCTAGAGTCACTTTTATGGAGATGTAATTTTCTTGTTTCGATAAGTCATATGCTTCGCCCTAAGCATTTTGACCACTTGTATAAAGAAGGGCCCCCATGTTGTTTCAATTTGTTTAATATTGAATGAAAATCATATCTTCGCATGCAATTACTGTTCCATTTCTTTCATTTTTGTTTTTACTTAAAAAACTTTTTCAAAAATGGCAAAGCTTTTCTTTTTTCCCTTTTATGTGTTGCATTCTAAGGCATAAATCATCCATCGTGCAGATCCGGCTCGAACTCCATCAAAAATGATAATGTTACAGTTCCACGTCTTGATATCTTTGAGAATCCACTTGACCAAGCTGATGAGGATAGTGGGGAAGATTGTGAAGTCCCCGAGGAATTGGCAAGACTTTTGAGACAAGAGGAGAAATCTATTCAGCCACATCAAGAAGCCATAGAAATCATCAACCTCGGTACAGAAGAAGCAAAGAGAGAAGTCAAGATAGGGGCTGCTTTGCAAAGTGATGTAAAGAGAAGGTTGATTGAGCTGCTTCGAGAGTATGTTGACATCTTCGCCTGGTCATACGAAGACATGCCTGGTTTAGACACGGATATAGTTATGCACAGGTTACCGCTCAAACCAGAATGTCCGCCTGTAAAGCAGAAACCACGAAGAACTCGACCTGATATGGCTTTGAAAATCAAGGAGGAAGTTGAAAAACAGTTGAAGGCTGGTTTCTTATCTGTGTGTGAATATCCTCCTTGGATTGCAAACATCGTACCTGTTCCTAAGAAGGACGGAAAGGTACGCATGTGTGTCGACTACCGAGACTTGAATAGGGCAAGTCCGAAGGATGATTTTCCTCTCCCTCATATTGATGTGTTAGTCGACAATACTGCTCAGTATTCGGTATTCTCATTCATGGATGGCTTTTCTGGCTATAATCAAATAAAAATGGCTCCCGAAGATATGACCAAGACTACCTTTACTACTCCGTGGGGTACGTATTGTTATAAAGTGATGCCTTTTGGTCTTAAGCATGCTGGTGCAACATATCAACGTGCGATGGTGACCCTTTTTCATGATATGATCCATAAGGAGATTGAAGTATACGTTGATGATATGATTGCAAAATCCCAAACTGAGGAGGAACACTTGGTATATCTTGAGAAATTGTTTGCTCGTTTGCGAAAGTTCAAGTTGAGGCTTAATCCAAACAAGTGCACTTTTGGAGTGCGATCGGGAAAGCTACTTGGATTCATTGTGAGTCAACGAGGGATTGAGGTTGACCCTGATAAAGTAAGAGCAATACAGAATATGCCAGCACCAAAGAATGAAAAAGAAGTTCGAGGGTTCCTTGGGAGATTGAATTATATAGCCAGGTTCATTTCTCATCTCACTGACACTTGTGAACCCATCTTTAAGTTATTGCGCAAGAATCAAGATATTCGTTGGGATGATCATTGCCAAGAAGCCTTTGAAAAGATCAAACAGTACCTCCAAGATCCACCAATCCTCATGCCTCCGGTTCCTGGGAGACCGCTTCTTATGTACCTAACTGTGCTTGAAGGA
Organism: Vicia villosa; assembly: GCF_029867415.1. Taxonomy (NCBI): domain Eukaryota; kingdom Viridiplantae; phylum Streptophyta; class Magnoliopsida; order Fabales; family Fabaceae; genus Vicia; species Vicia villosa. The sequence goes on along the minus strand of NW_026705104.1, from coordinate 33,912 downwards.
TCTATGGGGTGTGTGCTGGGCCAACATGACGAGTCTGGTCGAAAAGAGTGCGCCGTTTATTACCTGAGCAAAAAGTTTACCGATTGTGAATCCCGCTACTCACTACTCGAGAAAACTTGCTGTGCTTTGGTATGGGCTGCTCGCCGACTGAGGCAGTACATGCTGACTCACACCACTCTATTGATCTCCAAAATGGACCCGATAAAGTACATCTTTGAAAAACCGGCCCTTACAGGAAGACTAGCCCGGTGGCAAATGCTTTTATCAGAATATGATATCCAGTATGTCACACAGAAGGCCATCAAAGGAAGTGTCCTCGCAGATCATCTTGCTCATCAGCCATTAGAAGAGTATCAGTCAATGAAGTTTGACTTTCCTGATGAAGATATCATGAAACTGGATGATAATGAAGGACCCGAACCAGGAGAGCGATGGACTCTCACGTTCGATGGTGCATCAAATGCTATGGGCCATGGTATTGGGGCAGTTTTGACTTCTCCTCGTCAAACTCACATCCCTTTCACAGCTAGAATATGTTTTGATTGCACAAACAATGTTGCAGAATACGAAGCTTGTGTAATGGGCCTCGAGGCAGCCATTGATATGAGAATTAAGATCCTTGAAGTTTATGGGGACTCTGCCCTGGTCATAAATCAAGTAAGAGGTGATTGGCAAACACGACACCCCAATTTAGTTCCTTATAGGGACTATATCTTGGAGTTGTTGCCCGCTTTCGAGGAAATCACTTTCGATCACATCCCACGAGAAGAGAATCAATTGGCAGACGCTTTAGCTACCTTGGCAGCAATGTTCAGAGTTAGCTCCCCTAATGAAGCGCCAGATATAAGGATCCTCCGCTACAAAGAGCCTGCACATGTATTCCCTGCTCATTGTCTCACTACTGAAGATGTGTATGACGAAAAGCCATGGTATTATGACATCAAAAGGTATGTTGAGAAACAAGAGTATCCCGAAGATGCTACAATTGGGGATAAGCGAACGCTTCGAAGGTTAGCATCTAAATTCTTCTTGTCAGGAGACGTCCTGTACAAAAGAAACTATGATTCAGTTTTGCTCAGATGCATGGATAGACACGAAGCAGAATTGATCATGCGGGAAATTCATGAAGGATCTTTTGGAACCCATTCCAATGGGCGCTCCATGGCCAAAAAGATCTTACGAGCAGGATATTATTGGATGACAATTGAAAGTGATTGTTATGTGTATGTGAAGAAATGTCACAAATGCCAAGTGTATGCTGACAGAATTCATGTTCCTCCAACTCCTCTGAATGTCCTGACGTCACCTTGGCCGTTTGCCATGTGGGGCATCGACATGATTGGACGAATTGAGCCACAAGCTTCGAATGGACACAGATTTATTCTTGTTGCTATCGACTACTTCACCAAATGGGTTGAAGCTGCTTCTTACAAGAATGTAACCAAGCAAGTCGTCACTCGCTTTATCAAGAAAGAAGTCATATGCCGATATGGGGTTCAAAACAAGATCATCACTGATAACGGGTCCAATCTCAATAACAAGATGATGGCAGAGTTGTGCGAAGAGTTCAAGATTGAACATCACAATTCATCACCCTACCGGCCAAAGATGAATGGCGCAGTCGAAGCTGCTAACAAGAACATAAAAAAGATCGTCCAGAAAATAGTTAGAACGTACAAAGACTGGCATGAGATGTTACCGTTTGCTCTGCATGGCTATAGAACTTCAGTTCGCACTTCAACTGGGGCAACTCCCTTCTCTCTTGTCTACGGTATGGAGGCTGTACTTCCTGTCGAAGTGGAAATTCCTTCGTTGAGGGTCTTGATGGATGCCAAACTTGATGAAACAGAATGGGTTCAGACGAGGCTCGACCATCTCAATCTAATTAAAGAGAAACGCTTATCCGCCATCTGCCATGGCCAGTTGTACCAAAAGAGGATCAAGAAAGCGTATGACAAGAAAATTCGGCCTCGAGAATTCCACACGGGTGACCTAGTCGTAAGGAAGATCTTGCCAATTCACACCGATCCAAGGGGCAAATGGACTCCCAACTATGAGGGACCATACATTGTGGAGAAAGCATTCTCAGGTGGTGCTTTAATCCTGACAAAGATGGATGGGGAAGACGTTCCACTCCCAGTCAATTCAGACTCAGTCAAAAAATACTACGCATAAAAGACCCGCTAGGTCGACGTACCTAGGCAAAAATAAGGGCATCCCGGCAAACCAAAAGGGTTTGGGCAAAAATTAGGGATAAAACAAAAAAAAAAAAAGAATAACCCGCTAAGTTGAAAACCCGAAAGGGCGACTTAGGCAAAAGGGGGCATCCCGCTGGATTGAAAACCCGAAAGGGCGATCCAGGCAAAAGTTAGGGATCAAAAGCGAGAGGCTGCAGTCTGAATATCTTTCACAAAGACCCCTATACGCCCTTGGCAGAACGGACAGATCAATCCAACCATTACCCTTCTGAAGCAAAGCATTGAGAGGATCGAGGATATGGGAATTGTAGCAATGTCAGTTTTAATGGAAATTCGAGCATTTCTCTTTGCCATTTTGCTTTTTGCATTTTATTTTCCTTTCGCAACTACCTCATTTAGGAGTTGCTTCCTTGTACAGAAGCCTATTCATAGGCATTCCATCAATAAAATGATCTTTTGATAAGAAGTGTTCTTTCCTGCTTTTCATTTTTTTCGCATGCGAGGTGTGATTTAATTCGTTATTAAACATTGCATTGAAAACATGGGGAATAATAATCACAAAATCAAAACGAAATATGATGTTACATAAACATAAAAGTGCTCTAAGGGGCACCATTTGCATCCAAATGTTGTTTTCTGTGCAGGTTGCAGGTTCTAGTCGTCATCTTGGCTTATGATATGCCACAAAGGTCGTCATCATCCCGCGTGAAAGTTCAAACGTATAATTCATCAGTACTGGTAAGCACGAGACACCTGAAGAAATCCATGTCTCTCCCCTATACGGCAGACAAGGAAGTGTCCATCAGAACTCACGTTTCCCCAAGCAGTATAGGATGTAAGGAAAGTCGAGCAAAGTCACTTCCTCCCCAACAGAGTTATGTTCTAATCCTCCACACAGTTGCCAATCATCTTTGGCACTATGAGGTTTCCAACGCCCACCCACAATGGTGTCTCAAGATCACAAGCAACGGACCCCAATGATCCTACTCTTCTGTTCCACCAAGGGCCTTTATTTGGCACTCTCTGCATATAGAATCCATTGCATATAGCATCGCATCCTCGAAAGCGTAGCATATCCATTACAGTGGATCATTACGCCATAAAAACTCAAACATGCATACGGAACATAAGCCAGATAATAGGAGCCAATGTTGAATCAGAACAATGACCCATCCTCTCAAAGTTGTTACCTGTACAAACTTTGCCTGATATCTGCTATCATACTATACAAACACTTTTAAGCTGTGGTGCCGATACGAGGTGTCCTCAATTTCTGACGAATGTCTGACACGAAGTCTTTCTGTTTTCCTCCTTCTGATGTCGAGGCGATGTTGAGTCATAGGTCGCACGAGATCTATCCCCTTTTCGTCCTAAAGGTCGTACGAGATCTTCTCTTGATGTTGAGTTGTAGGTCGCACGAGATCTATCCCCTTTTCGTCCTAAAGGTCGTACGAGATCTTCTCTTGATGTTGAGTCGTAGGTCGCACGAGATCTATCCCCTTTTCGTCCTAAAGGTCGTACGAGATCTTTTCTTGATGTTGAGTCGTAGGTCGCACGAGATCTATCCCCTTTTCATCCTTAAGGTCGTACGAGATCTTCTCTTGATGTTGAATCGTAGGTCGCACGAGATCTATCTCCTTTGGTCCTGTCGCACGAGATCTACTCTTCCCCCTGTTCTGAAGGTCGCACGAGGTCTTCTCCCGATGTCGAGTCGTAGATCGTACGAGATCTATATCTTCCTGTTTTCGAAGGTCGCACGAGGTCTTCTCCCAATGATAGGTCATAAGGTCGCACGAGATCTTTTCCTTACCTCTCCTGTTGTCGAGTCGATGTTGAGTCTTAGATCGCACGAGATCTTCCCCCTTCTGCCCTGAAGATCGTACGAGATCCTCTCCTGATGTCGAGTCGATGTTGAGTCTTAGATCGCACGAGATCCCTTTTGTTTCAGTCATGAAGATCGTACGAGATCTTTTCTTTCCTCTCCTGTTGTCGAGTCGATGTTGAGTCGTAGATCGCACGAGATCTATTCCCTTCCAGTCGCTGTTTCATGTAACACCCCTTTTGGGAACCTTGTATTGGCACCTCAAGTTACGTTACAAGCTACCACTATTCAAACCCATTACTCACTGTAAATATATCCACCAGTAAAACAAATTCCTCTCTTTCCCCAGCAGATATCAAAACAAAAACAAAGAATAAAGATCACTCCATCTCTTCAGGACAAATTTCAGGTCTTGATATTTAATCTTCTTCTACCTTGAATGTTCGAAAGGCTAGCGCCAATCTCACCTTCAGGTTTAAGACGATTAAATAGGGGCAGCTGTCATACCCCAAATTTGTCCTACCCCTTTACTTCTAACTGGCTTAGGCTTTACATTCATGTACATACACCACTTAGGTCATAATCCATACCCATGCATGCATATCATTGGTATCATCAAAGACTAGCAAGAAAGAGCTCTTATGGCAAGGAATTTCCTACCAAATGTGAGGATCTGAGGTGTGATTATGTGGCTTTGTTTTCATTGAAGTCTTCCTGGATTAGGGTTCTTCTCAATTCAAGGCATTGGTTAGAGGATACAAGCTTGTTGTTCATCTGGTCATCCCGAATTAGGGTTTCTTGACCAAAGTCAACGCAGTTGACTTCTTGGTCAAATACATCAATCAAGAGCTGATTTTGTAAGGAGAAGTGGCATGATGCTTGTGTGGAAGTGTTCAGTTGATTTCCATTGGTCAGAAGCAGATTAATCGGGGATTTCATTGAAATCGGAGGAAAATCAGAACAGTTGGCTTTCGGGTCAAAATCAGAAGAATTATTCAAATATTGACTTTTGGTGGAAAATCGGTCAAGAAAAGTCGAGGAATGAATAAAATCGAGAGTTCGACAAGAATTGCCAAAAATAGAAAAATGGCTAAAAATGGAAAGTTCTCATACTTAGAAAATATTTGGCTTTTAAAAACATGAAGAGCAGTCCACTTCATCATCATTTTACACGTGGCAAACGGAGTTTTTGGAGAAAGGTCCCAACATGAAAAATACTCAGATCATGGCATACTACAACTCTCTAGTTGGAAGTTTTCTCATTAGAGGCTTGGTTGAAGAGATAAAAGGGTTGGAAGTTGGGAGAAACACACTGAATCCAAGTCATGACACTTAGGAAAATTTTGGGCACGCGTGAACATTCCATCAAACACGTGGCGTGCCAAATTCAAGACCGATCATAGAGATATAAAAGAGTCTTTGAAATGCAACATTGGTATGTTTCTATTCTCCCCCATGTGCTCTTTCCAATGAGACAAGAATCGAGTCATTTGGACAAATATTGAAACGATTGCAAGCTTCCAAAGTCACGTCCTCACAAGACCAATGTTACACATCCGGTTGGGCAGAGATTCAAGTCACGCGCGCAACCTTACCACAAACACCTGGCGTGCTACTTTGGACATCAAATTTAAGACTCTACAAATCTTCATCGGGAGTCATCTTGGTATCAAATTGCTCTTTTCCATGAGCTCTTTCCAACGAACCATAAATGGAGACCATTGAATATGTGTAGTCCAAGATAGGGAGACTCAAAGTCATACCCTGGGCTAGTCACGTTTTTGCCAAGGTCAGAGCCATAGCCAGGTCACACACGCAGATAGTGAGCAGTGGCATGTCACCACTTTGCAAGCAATTTCTAAATAGGCTACAGGGGTATTCTCTCAAAACTTCCAACGTGAAAGGCGCTCTATGCCATGCCCTCTTCGAACTTATACCAAGATTGAACTGTTTGGTGGTTTGTATCTAGAGTTATTGATGCACAAAGTTGGTGCCATGCAGTTTTTAATGAACAACATATGAGATATCTTGCAGCATATCCATTTCTCCAAATACTACACAACCCTTGTTCAGAAAGATTGAGAAAAGATAAGCTACTACACGACACATCACACCTATCATACACCTCACACACCATTATAAATACCAAGTTCCTTCACAAATCACAACACACACTTCATTTCACTTTTTCAGCTTGACACTCTCATTTTCTCATTTACTGAAAACTCTTTTCACTCTCTCCTCTCTCTTGACTCACTCTCTGCGAGAAGGAGTTTGTTACTCATCTTCAACTACCTCAACCAACTCCATAACCGTTTTTTTGGCCTCTCTCACAACCTTCAAAAAGCCACCACCTCCCACCACCATAATCATCATCCGAAGGTCATCACCACCATCATCTTCATTCACATTGCCTTGAATCAAGTTTCAGTCGAATCATGCTTCAAGAATATTGAGTTTATGCCTCAAAGAATCGTAGTGGATCAACAACAATCGGTATTAACATCAGCAAGAGCATCAAAGCTAGTGGCGGCTTCTGTACGTAGATTGGATCAAGATCAGAACAAGTACGTTTCCCTATTCTTTTTTCGGCATGCTAGCAATGTGAAGTATGATGTGAAACGCATGTGCTCAATATGTGTGATGATTACATGTTGCGTAGATATAGTATGATTATGATTCTTGAAAGCATTTTAGTTTTTCTGAAGCAATGATTGTGTGTGCATTTGAATCACATATGTGAGTGATGTGGATGTGTGTGAACCTGTTGCCCGGATCAGAACTTGTTTTGGTGGAGTTCACAAGATCTAGGGCTTTATGCTAGTCTGCGGTTTGAATGTTAGAATACGTATTATAGGAAACTAATGACAGATTCGTGTTCACCGCAAGAATCCGAGTCGAGCAATACCGCTCTCTTGAATTTCTAAGAAATTTAGTGCTGCCTCCGCCGTGGATCTACCGGAGAAGACGATCGGAGCTTAGCTCCGACGTCTGAGTGTTGGCTAGCTTCTGTTCCCTGTTTCGCTTGCGTGTCCACTTAGTATCGGTTAATTTCCCATCAGTTTGTTATTTTGTCTGTATTCATATGATTAGATGATTAAGTGGGAGACTGTGATTGGTTGTGGCGTCATTTTTGTCCTCTTGTGACTTAGTTGAATTGTGACCAGTTGAGGTATGTTTTGGCCTCCCTCTATGTTACGTGATCAAATAAAAACCATATAATAAACACAACCACATGCTGCATGATAATAATAATAAAAAAATAATGCATAAATATTGACATACTGAATAAATAATAAGTGAATAAATGGAAAAATGGTGAGAAATGTGAGCATTGGGCCGCGAGATCTTGGGCCCTGTAACATGTTCAGAATCATACCCTTCCGTAGCTAATGCACCATCCTATCCTAGATTGGGCCTCTGCGCACCCATGCTATTCGTCCCCCCTTATTTTCGGGCCCAGTTTTGCTTGTAAATAGCTTTAGTTCATAGGAAGACTGCTGTTGCACCCCCTTTGCAGTGTAGATTAGATTTTCACTTTAATTTTGTTTTGTTCTCATTTTTAATTCATAATTCCAGTTTTAAATCAAATAAAAAAATGCATAAAACCAATGTTGGATCTTAGTTCACTTCATAATAATCTTTTCTTTTAAATTGATTAAAAACATGATAAAACCTTCATTAGTTTGTTAGATTTTTAGGTAATATTTCCCCATGAAAAACTCATAAAAATAGTAGATTTTTAGGTTGATTTTGATATTAATCTTTTGACTTCTTTTTCATAAAAAACGCATAAAAATGGTAGTATCTTTTAGTGTAATTTTGCATTAGTACTCGAATTGTTTTTATGTTATTTCCATGTTCGTTTCGTATAATTGTTGTGTGACTTTGTTGCTTGTTTTGGGCCTTATTTTAGGCCTATGTTGTTAATACCATTTTAATGCTCCTTTTAGAATTTAGTCACTTTGTTAACATTAGACTTGTATAGACAACTTAGATTAGAGAATAGGTTAGTTCCCCTTTGTTCATCCTTTTCCTTTTCAACTTTTAAAATACTTAATAAATATCGATGAAGATCATACCGTTACTATATTTCATTGTAGGAAAGAAATGATTGGGGCGTAGGCCCCGATGTATGTTCTTTTCTACTTAGCGGAGAAGAAATGATTGAGGTGTGAGGCCTCGGTGTATTTCTTAGCCGTTATTTAGAGAAACGATTGTGGCGTAGGCCTCGATGTGCATTCTCTAAATATTCACAAAAGAACTTCTTTTTGTATTCCTTTACCTAGCGGAGAAGAAATGATTGAGGTGTGAAGCCTCGATGTATTTCTTAACCGCTATTTAGAGAAACGATTGTGGCGTAGGCCTCGATGTGCATTCTCTAAATACGCAAAACAAAACTCTTTTTGGTATGATCTAAGTCACAAAGTTAAAATCCCCATAAAAAACACCAACCAAAAACACTTAAAACAATAATAAATGGTCAGATTTAAAGCAAAAGTAAGGAAGTGATGCGAGACCTTGTAGTGGGTTCTCGTCATCATGGAATTACCCTAAAAGACACAAACCAATCATTTCTTTTTCTTTTGCCTCTTTGGCACCTAAGGGCACTGTTATTTCCGCTCGTACGCATCGTAGGCGACCCCTAATGCAAGAGCGCGAACGTTAACTCCGCCCAATTAAAAAACACAAAAACAAACAGAAAAACGTGAGCCGAGCTACGGTAACTCTGATTCCTGAAAAGGATACGTAGGCAGCGGGGTAGGGCCCGTGCGAGTACAATTCTTTATTTTCCCTACATTTTGCATTCATTTCGCATTTAGACATAGACATAGTTATACACCCTTTAGATAGAAACAAACATAGGTGGATACCATCGAGTACGATGGGCGTGAGGGGTGCTAATACCTTCCCCTTGCGTAACCGATTCCCGTACCTAGATTCTCTGGTCGCAAGACCCTGTTCCTTCCTTTGTTAGGTTATCTGATATTCCTTTCCCATATGGGATAAATATATTGGTGGAGACTCTGTTCTTTTTTCGCGAGCGTGCGACAAAGGTAAAGTCTAGGGAGGGTAACGATACTATTTATGTCACCTGTCCCAAGGGCGAGCCCCCACATTCTGTATGTTGATATATATATATATATATATATATATATATATATATATATATATATATATATATATAAAGGTAAATGAAAAGTTGAAAATGATGAGTAACACTAAGGCAATTGATCCATACAACATACCTATTTAAATGTGGAAAATTATTGAAGATAGAGGTATTAAGTGGCTCACCAAGCTCTTTAATGAAATTAGGAGGTCAAAACACATGTCGATTGAATGGAAAATAAGAACATTAGTTTGAATCTATAAGAACAAGGGGGATATACAAAATTATGCAAATTATAGGAGATTAAAATTATGAGCCATACCATGAAGTTATGAGAAAGATTTATTTGAATGGAGATTAAAAAAAGAGACTCGAGTCACTAAGAATTAATTTGATTTTATGCTTAGTAGGTCGACCATGGCGAGTGATAGAGAAGAATCGGGTGGACCAACAAGACATACACTTAATTTTTATTAATTTGGATAAGCCATGTGATGGGGTGCCTAGAGAGATTTTGTGGAAAGGGGTTGGGATTTCATATATTTGAGTTATCGAAGATATGTATGAAGGGATAATGACTAGTATGCCAACACAAGGTGAATAGACAAACGATTTCCTCATTACAATAGATTTGCTTCAAGGTTCAACTCTAAGCCCCTATCCTTTTACCTTAATTTTTGATGTACTAAAGAAACACATCCAATAGCTAGCACCGAGATGCATGCTTTTTTCAGAAGATTTAGGCCTACTTTGAGAGTCGAATGTGGATTTAAATGAGAGTTTAGAGATTTGGATATGTTCTTTAGAAATTTATGGTTTTAGCCTAAGCAGAAGTAAGACGAAGTATATGGAATATAAGTTCAACAAAAGAAAAAATGTTTCTAACATAGAGGGGAAAGTTATAAACCATATCATCCCTCAAGTTACACGTGTTAAATATCTTGGGTCCATAATATAAAATGATGGAAAAATAGAAGGAGATGTAAATCATCAAATTCAAGCTAGGTGGCTGAAATGGAGAAGGGCTTTAACAATATTATATGACGTAAATGTACCATTTAAGCTGAATTTTTTTTATCAGACTGCAGTGAGACCTCCAATGTTGTACGTGACAAAATGATGGGAGGTTAAAAATCAATGTGAAAATAAAGTAAGTGCATCATAGATGAGGATGTTGCATTGGAATGTGGTAAGACTAGACGGGATAAGATTAGAAATGAAAATTTTAAAAAGAATATTGGAGTAGCACCTACAGTAGAAAAGATGGTGGAAAAAGACTTAAATGGTTTGTGCATGTAGAGAGAAGACTTGTAGATTCAGTGGTAAGGAGGGTAGATTAAATGGAGAGAAGTCAAACAACTAGAGAAAGACGAAGACCTAGAAAGACTATAAGATAGGTTATTCAGAAAGATCTTGAGAATAATGATTCGGATATAAACATGGTCTTGAATAGAACATTATGACAAAAGTTGATCCATGTAGCCAACTTCACTTAGTGGAATAAGGTTTGAATATTGTTATTGGTGTTGTCTCTATTATTGTTGTTATTGTTGTTGTTGTTGAATAAGTTAGATTATTTACCTATTTTTTTTTATGGTTTGTCATGGGACTTAGATGGATTTCTTCCTTTTTTTTTTCTTCATATATATCGAAAGAGTTTATGTCATTTTCGTCCTATGCAATGGAAGCTCTCTTTAAATTTTTTGCGGTCATTTGGTATCTTTTAGATTTTCTATCATTATAGGCCATTATGGCTTTATGTGACATGTCTTTTCGCACTAGAAGAAAGTTGGAATTAAGGTTGATTTTTCTTTACTTTTCTTTTGGAATGTTGAAATTTTTTTCAATCCTTGGGAATTCCTTCAATTTAAGAAATAGAATATATCACTTTCATGTTGATAGTCTTCATCTTCTAACTTCATGCTTTTTGACATATGTAGTTTTTAGTGAAAGACATTTTTTTCTTTGTACTTTATTTGCTTTGAGCAAGTCGGTTTAATGTTCATGCAATTTATTAAATTGAGTTGTCAAATCCATATAATATAAATCTTTAGAATGTGTTTGGAAGAGGTAATTATAAATTTTAAAGGAATTTAATTATAAGAAATTCAAATAATTCAATTGAAATTCGTTCATTTTTAATTTCTTTTGTTTGGATAGAGTATTAAGATAAAGTATTGTTAGATTTTTGGGGTCATTTTTATAATTTTAAGTTTTAGGGCCAAATTTTAAAATAAAGAATTAAGAATTAATTTTTAATTTTTAAAATTTAAAGAGGCCGATTTATAAAATTTGCAAATTTTTAGGGTCAATTTTAATTTTTTTTGAAAATATGAGGACGAACTAGCAAAATATGAAATAATAACATGAATCAATTTTGAACTTAAATTCTATAGAGTATGAATTCAAAATCATAAAATGTAACTTAGACAAAATACTTCGTAGATTTCTATCATTTTAACAATTTTTCATATTTTTTATCCAAACAATAAAATTTGTCCAAATTATTTTAAATTTCTTTAAAATATTACATTCTCTCATTAAAATGTCTCATCCAAACACACTCTTAGTTTCATTAATCACAATAACTTTAGGTTGCTAGTTGCGATTTATGCAACTAAGGAGTTTGTTAATTAAATATTTATTTAAAAAAGTATTGTCAATAGTTCTTAAGTTATTAACAATATGAATAATTCATTTGTTCACATCTTCAATATTTTTCTTAGGTTTCATTTAAAAAATTTATATTCATAAATATTTTCATTCTAGCCATTTTTACCTAAATTGTATCTTCATAATTAATTCGAAGGGTGTCTCATATTTATTTTGCATAATCATAGTGAGAAATACAATATATATGTCTAAAGAACTAGTGATGATAATTTTAACATTCAAATTATATTGCAACTTTTCTTTATCCTCTTTAGACTAATTTTTACAATGACTTAGATTTCATAATTAATCCCCTCAATAAAGATTTTTAACTTTGTTTCTCATAGGTATGCCGCTCTTCACTAAAGGATGATTAGGGAATTGTTTGGAGTCATCCTACCTCCTGAGGTGATTAGTTTTATAACATGAGTTAGGTTCTTATGTCATTTCTTGACCACGTGAATTCAAACACAAAAAATGGGTGAATTGTGTTATTTGATTTTTGAATTTTTTTTCAAACGATTGATTTTAAGGTTTGTTGATTTTAAGAAAGAAGAAGAAAAAAAATTTGAGTCGTGGAAATGAAATGCGAAAAAGTAAGAGAGAGAGAGAGAGAGAGAGAGAGAGAGAGAGGGGGGGGAGAAATCACACCAAGATTTATATTGATTCTGTCTTAAATCATATGGCCTAATCTAGTCCTCAAAAGTTTTTCCTTGTGATTTCCACTAAACAATTTGAGCTTTTACATTAGGATTATCCTAACAATCTTTCTTACACCAAATTTTTTTCACATGCTTAGCTTGCAACCCCAATGTCAATTACAAAGATATAAGAGAATTATGCTCTTAAATTAAAATAACAACTTAAAAGAATTAAACATCAGAATTATAAAACTCTCAAAAACCTACAAAAAATAAACAGACATAGTTGAGAGTGCGGAATTAAAACCTTGGTCTGACCCACAAGAAAATGAGTGCGAAGCGGGGCTGTCATCTGGGCCTTGCACTAAAGGACAAAAATTGTAAAAATTCTTGTTAACACACGTTCATGTCAGAGATTGCAGACCTAAAATCTGTTGGTGATTTTAGTATCATCAATGTATTTTGGTAGTAATGTGATTTACTATAGGCCGATGCAATTATGCGTTAAGCTTGAAACGAGTTAGGGTAGTGCGGAGTGCATGCTCGTAGAGCCAAACGTGCAATTGAATACGAATAATAGAAACGGGGTTCCAAGGGGCGGAGCCCCTGGCGGGGTGCGGGCAGCGCCCTACCGGGGTCCAAGGGGCAGCGCCCCTTTCGAAAAATTCGTTTAAATAGTTGCACCCTTTCCCAACCGACATAACCGTTTTACCGAACAGGTGTGTTGTTTCCCAATAGACATAACTGTTTTTACCGAACAGGTGTGTCATTTCGGTTTCTATTGTTGATCTTCTATATAAGGAGTCATTTGGTCTCGGTTTCGGATACTAAAAACATACTTCCTCTACATTCCTGATTTGTTCTCTATTGTCAGAAACAGATTGTTCTTCGAGAATTATCCCCGCAAATATTTCGTGAACCCAGACAACAATAGGATCGAAATACTTTGTTCGGAAAGTGAACGAACATGATTCTTGAAGATATCCAAGATTATCATACCAATTATCTAACAAACGAACAAAGTATTTATTTCTGATAATCATGGCTGGAGGAGGAAGCACCGTCAAGGAGATGACTAAAAGTTTCGGAAAATTGGACAAGTTTCAAGGACAAGACTTCAGGCGTTGGCAGAAGAAGATGCATTTCATGTTGACAACGTTGAAGGTGGTCCACGTCCTGTCTACACCAATTCCAGAACTTGAGGAAGATGACACGGTTGAAAATCTGAGACGCCGATCAAAGTGGGAGAACGACGACTACATATGCAGAGGGCACATTCTTAACGGTATGGCTGATCCCTTATTTGATATTTACTAAAACGGGGAATCTGCAAAGGAATTGTGGGATTGTCTCGAAGCCAAGTACATGGCAGAGGACTCATCCAGTAAAAAGTTCCTGGTGACCGATTTCAACAACTACAAAATGGTTGAATCGAGGTCTGTCATGGAACAATTCAATGAACTCCTCCGAATCCTTGGACAGTTCACACTACATGGATTGAAGATGGATGAAACATTATCTGTCTCAAGCATCATAGACAAGTTGCCTCCTTCATGGAAGGATTTCAAACACAATCTGAAACATGGAAAAGACGAACTATCTTTGATCCAACTTGGAAGTCACTTGCGCATAGAGGAATCTCTACGAGCGCATGAGGATAACAAAGGAAAAGGCAAAGAAATTGATGGACCCTCGGTTAATATGATCGAAGAGGGTGGTAAGAACGATAACAACAAAAACAAAGGAAAGAAACGTGCTTTCAATAACAAAAAGGGCAATTTCGGTGTTAACAAGAAACTGAAACGAGAATGCTGGAAGTGCGGCAGAACATGCCACTTCAAGAAGGATTGCCGTTTCGGCAAAAAGCACGACAACGCGAATGCAAGTGGTTCAGGAAAGGGGTCTAAGGACCAATCCGAAAACCAAGGTCAGAAATCAATTTGTGATTTGAATAGTTTGATTAAACATTCAGTATCACTAACTTCTGAGGCATTTTATGTGCAGGATGATGCTATCGCGTGGTGGATTGATTCTGGCGCCACAACACATGTTTGCAAGGATCGTTTCTGGTTTAAGAATTTTGTTACAGTGGAAGATGGTTATGTTCTATACATGGGAGATCATCACTTCGCTCCCGTTGAAGGCAAAGGAAACGTGGTGCTAGAATTCAGTTCTTGAAAGACTATTACTTTGTTTAATGTATTGTATGTTCCTAATTTACGTAAGAATTTAATTTCTGGTCCTGTATTGAATAAGCTTGGATACAAGCAAGTGTGTGAATCCGATAAATATGTTTTATCGAAGTCTGGTGTGTTTGTAGGATTTGGATATTATAATAATGGAATGTTTATGATGAATTTGAATGGAGTTCCTAAAGATTCTGGTTCTATATTTATGTCTTCTTCGAATGTTATCAATTTTTCGTTATGGCATGCTCGTCTAGGACATGTACATTATAAAAGGATGCATGAAATGTCTAAAAACGATTTAATTCCTGTTTTTGATGAACATAACGAAAAGTGTAAAACTTGCATGTTAACAAAGATCACTAGGTAACCTTTTAAAAGTATAACAAGGAAATCTGTCATTCTTGAATTAATACATAGTGATTTATGTGATATTCATGCTACTCCATCATTAGGGAATAAAAAATATTTTGTCACTTTCATAGATGATGCATCTAGATTCTGCTATGTTTATTTGTTGCACGCTAAGGACGAAGCCTTAGATAAATTCAAAATTTATAAAACTGAAGTTGAAGTGCAACGGAATGTGCCGATTAAAACATTACTTACCGATAGAGGTGGTGAATATTATGATCCTGTATTTTTCCAATCCGTAGGAATCATTCATGAGACTACGGCACCTTATACACCTCAACAAAATGGTGTGGCTGAAAGGAAAAATAGAGTTCTTAAAGAAATGGTAAATGCCATGTTATCTTACTCTGGTTTGAGTGAAGGGTTTTGGAGAGAAGCTATGTTAACGGCTTGTTATTTGTTAAATAGGGTTCCTAATAAAAGGAACAAGACTACCCCATATAAATTTTGGTATAAGAAAAGACCCAACTTAACATTTCTATGTGTTTGGGGTTGTAGGGCCGTGGTTAGACTCCCGGACCCAAAAAGGAAAACTTTGGGCGAAAGGGGTGTAGGTTGCATCTTTGTTGGCTATGCTGAACACTCCAAGGCTTATAGGTTTTATGTTATAGAACCTAATGACTCGATTTCTATCAACACGATAATAGAATCAAGAGATGCCATATTTAATGAGAATTGTTTCTCTTCTATACCTAGACCAAAGATATCTATACCTAATTCAGATAAATCTCTAAGGGATGATCATTCAAATGATGCACCAAGTGAGACACTTGAACCCCATAGAAGCAAAAGAGTTAGAAAATCTAGATCTTATGGATCTGATTTTCAACTATATTTAGTTGAGGGATCGGAGGATCAGATTGAGACTCAATACTACTATTGCTATAGTATAGAGGAGGATCCAAGAACATATGATGAAGCTGTGAAATCTTGAGATTCTGTCTTTTGGAAAGAAGCAATTGATGAAGAGATTGGTTCTATCATGGAAAATAATACTTGGGTATTATTTGATTTACCACCAGGCTGCAAACCATTGGGTTGCAAATGTATCTTCAAAAAGAAGATGAAAGTCGATGGTACAATTGACAAGTTTAAAGCTAGATTAGTTATCCAAGGTTTCAGACAAAAAGAAGGGATTGATCATTTCGATACCTATGCTCCAGTTGCCCGTATCACTACTATTAGATTGTTGATTGCCTTGGCGGCTATTCATAATCTAGTGATTCATCAAATGGATGTCAAAACAGCATTTCTGAATGGTGATTTGGAAGAAGAAGTGTATATGAAGCAACCTGAAGGATTTGTAATGCTTGGTAATGAGCACAAAGTGTGTAAGCTAGTTAAGTCGTTGTATGGGCTGAAACAAGCACCGAAGCAGTGGCATCAAAAGTTTGATGAGGTTGTTTTGTCTAATGGTTTCATTCTAAACCAAGCTGACAAATGTGTATATAGCAAATTTGATACATCCGGTAAAGGAGTTTTCATTTGTCTATATGTTGATGACATGTTGATCTTTGGCACCGACCAAAATTAAGTTGATAAAACAAAGAATTTCTTGTCATCAAAGTTCTCCATGAAGGATATAGGAGAAGCAGACGTTATTATTGGTATTAAGATTAAACGGGAGAATAAGGGGATTGTAATTACGCAATCTCATTACATTGAGAAAATACTCAAGAAGTTCAATTATACAAATTGTTCTCCAGTAAGTACTCCCATGGATCCGGGAGAAAAGCTTATGCCAAATACAGGTAAGCCTGTGGATCAACTCGAATACTCAAGAGCTATAGGCTCTTTGATGTATGCTATGATTAGCACTAGACCGGATATTGCTTATGCGGTTGGAAAGTTGAGCAGATTTACTAGTAATCCTAGTAAACATCATTGGCATGCGATAACTAGGGTATTCAAGTACTTGAAGGGTACTATGAATTATGGATTGTCATATATGGGATTTCCTTCGGTGTTAGAGGGTTATTCGGATGCTAGTTGGATAAATAATGTTGAAGATTCATCCTCTACAAGTGGATGGGTGTTCTTGCTTGGGGGAGGTGCCATCTCATGGGCTTCCAAGAAGCAAACATGTATAACTAGTTCCACAATGGAATCTGAGTTTGTAGCATTAGCTGTTGCTGGTAAAGAAGCAGAATGGCTAAGGAACTTGGTATATGAGATTCCGATATGGCCTAAACCGATATCACCAATTTCTATCCGTTGTGATAGTAGTGCCACACTGGCTAAAGCATATAGTCAAATATACAATGGAAAGTCTAGACATTTGGGTATTAGACATAGTATGATTAGGGAATTAATCATGAATGGGGTGATATCTATTGAGTTTGTTCGGTCGCAACAAAACTTAGCTGACCACTTGACGAAGGGGTTAGCAAGAGACTTAGTGAAGAAGTCGATAATTGGGATGGGATTAAAGTCCATTTAAATCTATTAGTTATGGTATACCCAAATCTCTTCTAATACAACGTTAGAAGCAGAATTCAATGTGGAAAGATCATAGTTAAAGATTGGAGCAATTGTGTTTATCTTCCCAAGGTATGTGCTCAGACCTGCAAGTGATGGCTAGGTTGAAGTATATCTTCTTAATGGTTCTTTTGAAAAATTGCAAATGCAGGTGCAAGATTAAAAGGATCACCTATGTGAGCATGAAGTTTTGTCGCTTCAAGAAGCTTGGACTTGGCTTCCTATATGCTTATTAATGGATAAGGACACATGGCTTGTAAAGTGTCAAGTATGAATAGTAGAGTATTGTAAGAAACATATGTGTACTATATCTTCAGATATTCAAATGGATTGACGGGTTCAATCATTGTGACACCCTGATTTTCGAGTATTTGGAATGTGTATTTGTACTAAGATGAAAATTCAATCGCAAGACATTTTCTTCTATGCATTTGTTTGATCGTTATACCTGTAAGTAATCAAGGATTATATAGAAACGGGGTTCCAAGGGGCGGAGCCCCTGGCGGGGTGCGGGGCAGCGCCCTGCCGGGGTCCAAGGGGCAGCGCCCCGTTCGAAAAATTCGTTTGAATAGTTGCACCCTTTCCCAACCGACATAACCGTTTTACCGAACAGGTGTGTCGTTTCCCAACAGACATAACTGTTTTTACCGAATAGGTGTGTCATTTCGGTTTCTATTGTTGATCTCCTATATAAGGAGTCATTTGGTCTCGGTTTCGCATACGAAAAACATACTTCCTCTACATTCCTGATATGTTCTCTATTGTCAGAAACAGATTGTTCTTCGAGAATTATCCCCGCAAAG
The DNA here is from genome assembly GCF_029867415.1 of Vicia villosa. Lineage (NCBI taxonomy): Eukaryota > Viridiplantae > Streptophyta > Magnoliopsida > Fabales > Fabaceae > Vicia > Vicia villosa. The sequence continues at coordinate 15,605 of NW_026705104.1, read as the reverse complement.
ATTTCGTGAACCCAGACAACAATAGGATCGAAATACTTTGTTCGAAAAGTGAACGAACACGATTCTTGAAGATATCCAGGATTATCATACCAATTATCTAACAAAATCTTAATTCCTCTTGCGAAAAAATGCGGGTGAAACAAAATTGATAATTAATTGATTTTTAAATTGATCAAAATTAATTAATACAATGGATCAAAACTGATTAAATTAATTATAGCACCTACGAACCAGATTCATTTTGTCATTCCTAATTTCTTAAGACTAAATTTAAAGTTAATTAATTAATTAAATTGATCAAAATCAATAAAAAATAAAAATAAAATTAATAAAGGATATACTGTGATATAGTGTTTTGTTTTTTCTTTTAGCTTTTATTCTAATCAATATTTATTTATTTTTAAATGTTGTTTCTCTATTTTCCTAAAACTACTTAATTTTCAGTGACCAAAATATGATTAAGAAAGGGAGGTAGCTTTTTTTAAATCAGTATAATCACTCTTTTTTTTTAAATGTAAACTGCTGAAGATTATTTGAAATGACAAGGTTTTATGAATTGGTAAACCAGTTGAAATAGTAGAGGAGGAATGTCTTTCAAATTTTATAGATTGATACTTATTTTGCAAAGAGAAAAAAGTTAGGGAGGACAAATTAGAAGTTGTTTGACTTGCAACAACGTGGTTTATTTGGATTTTGCATAACGGAATTTGCTTTTAAAATGATGATTGAAATCTGGATAATACGGCGTGGAATATAAATTTTTTGGTTTGGAGATGATTATTAATAGGAGATATTACTATTTCCAATTTTGATATTTTTCGAATTTAACAAAGAGTCTTTGTTATTTTTAGCATAATTTCAATTGGATAGTAATCTTTTTCTTTTTGTCGAATTTCGTCCCATTTCTTCATATAAATATGTTGGAGAACCCTTAGTTCTCTTGTTTGCTCACATACAAAAAAAATCTCTAATTAAATCATATATATATATATATATATATATATATATATATATATATATATATATATATATATATATATAGGGACGACTGAAGTGAGAACACTTGGTTATTATGAAAAATGAGAACAATGAATCACGACCATTAAATTTTGATTTCGTTGATTTTAATGGACTGGATTGGTTTCTCTTTCTATGATCCTTAGTAATTATTTTAAATCAACATAGAAAGAGAAACCAATCCAGTCCATTAAAATCAACAAAATCAAAATGTAATGATCGTGATTCATTGTTCTCATTTCTCATAATAACCAAGTGTTCTCATTTGAGTCGTCCCCTATATATATATATATATATATATATATATATATATATATATATATATATATATATATATATATATATATATATATATATATATATATATATATATATATATATATATATATATATATATATATATATATATATATATATCATATGTTTGTCTATATTAAAGGTGTAAATTATTTAGAAAATTTCTTTAGCCACCTCCCTATGGGGGTCACCCCCCAGCGAAAATCCCAAAATACCCCTGCTTCGGAAATGAACTTCCGAAGCGCTTTTTTTTTTAAAAAAAATTTCCATAATTCGGAAGTGCATCTCCGAAAACACCTCATGGGGGGTGTCTTCGGAGATGAACTATTGAAAAGCATATTCAAACAGAAAAACCAGTAAGCAGCGGCAATAGAGTTAGCCAGAAGAGAAGGCAGAGTTGAGGAACATCTCATCTTCATGCTCAATATGTAGATTCTTGAATTCCATTAGAAAATTAATTTCTTCGCTTTTAAAATCAATATGTAGATTCTTGGATTTCATCGCCGCGAACACTATCCATCTTCTGGATTATAAACATAGAACTTTGACTTTCCCAGCGCACCCCTTTGTTTGATTTTTTTGTAATGACGTCCCCTGATGATAATGATAAACTATAGCTTACATTGATTGGCTCCTTTGTCTCGCGGAAACTCAAGTTGACAAGACTTTGAACAGCTTCATGTCTCTTACTTTGTTCCATTTTCAGGCTACAACACGCAAGAAAACCAAGAATAAGCTTAACCAACCCCCTTAAGTTGAGAATATTATTTGGATCAACATGCTCGGGTTCAACATCATCATTCACAACAGATGATTCTTCTTTGGATAGTGACTCAGAGATATTTCTAGCACCAACTTTTCTGTAAATATCAGATAGTTTACTCTTGAACAATGGTGTCATGTTATGCTTAGGATACCATACAAAAACTTTCTCGCTCTCAAAAAGCTTCTTCATATGAAGGTTATCTGGAATAAAAACATCTTCCTTATCGGCCAGAAGTATATCATTATTTCCTGATGTCGTAGGTAGTTTCTTCAAACTGTCAGCTCGAGTACCGCTCGCCATCGCTTAACGACGAGGGAGGGTTGATGATCACACCTTTTGAGATCAAGAACGACGAAGATTTAGCGGTTATGTGGACAACGTTCGACCGATTTTCTTCGAAAGGCCCGATCGAGTTGGACGCCAAACTTCAAAGATCGGCGGACGACGTTATCAAAATGTTGACTCATCCCCACCTACCCGTGTTCAACAATATGTAACTTTAATTTTCAGTAATATTATCGTTGTAATCTTCACCCGATTAAATAAAGCGAATCGTTGTTGTTTTTCATTTTTCTTCTGTTCAGACATAAATTCGGAGGTTCATTTCCGAATTCCATCATGGGGGGTGAGTTCGGAGATGAACTTCCGAAACACCACATTTTCTGAAAATGTAACTTTATTTCGGAGATGCATCTCCGAAATCAATATTTTATATTAAAAAAAACACGTTTTCAGAAGTTCATTTTCGAAAACACCTTTTTTTCAAAAAAAATACCGTTTCGAAAATGAACTTCCGAAACAAGGGGTAATGTTGTAAATTCACCAGGGGTGGACAAAAAGGTTAGGAGGTGGGTGAAGAAATTCTCATTATTTAACTCTTGTGTTACATCATGCTTTATTGCTGCGCTATCGAAAATTGACACACGGTGATCTAACTTCTAAGGACTAAAGCATTTGATCCGTACAACATTCTATTTTTAAAATTGCTTCATCTCCTCCTATTAATCTCGAATCACTTACTTATTCATATTTTAAATGATAAAATTTAACTAAATTAATTGACTAAAACTTTGTTTACTTTATCTTATGCTAATTATAAGATTTGAAAAATAGTTTATTATAAAATGTTAGATATTTCATTTTTTAATTATTTATTATTTTTTATAAAAATATATTAGTTACTAATAATGCCATATTATCTTAAAATATTAAACATCAAATTAAATAATTCTATACAGAGAATATTTAATAATAATCAAAATAATACAATTTAAATAACTAATTACGCTTTTTAATATACATAAAAAGTATTACTGTATTTTATACATACAAATAGAGATATTATACGATATGATATTAGAAAGAGCTGTGCTACTTTGACACCATTTTGTATATACACCGTAGCTTACACCTATTGCTGCAACAAAGTAATTGGCTTGGCACATAACTCAAAGTTCAAATAAATTATTAAAAAATAAAAATAGTATATTTTGTGTATCAAATTATGGTGTAGTGTTACAAAATGGTGTAAGTATAGCTTTTCTCTATTAGAAATACCAGCAAAAATTCTTGAATGTATTGTCACATCACTCTTTTTGCACATTTGTTTAAACGAACGTATATCCATCAACTCCCTAATTCTCTGTTTTATTCTAAACAAAAGATGTTTGGAGATGAATATTTTGCCACCCCAATATTATTTTATTTGCTTGAAATACTTTATTTTAATAAAATAATGCTTATGAATCTTCACTTTTATCTTACACTTTGCTATTTTTAAGCAATGTTGTGTTCCCCTCTAATTTAAGTGGCTTTTCACCGTTGATTAATTATTCTAACTTCATGTGAATATGTTTTTCTTGGGTGCAGTTACTATGCATAGATAAAAATCTATGCACCGTACATAGATTATTATGGACCCTTGGATCATTGGATCAAATTCTAGATATAAATTGTTATTACTCAATACTCACCACTCAATACTCAATACTCAATACTCAATACTCAATACTCAATACTCAATACTGGATTAAAAACATGATTCAATGACTTATGTAGGCTTATGCATAGTACATAAGTAAAATCCTTATGCATATTAGCCAAAGCCGTTTTTCTTATATGGCGCTCTTTTTTTCTTTTTTTTCTTTGAAATACTTTATCATCCTTTGAATGCTAATCACTCTCCTTGGCGCAATCTTTAAGTGATTAAAATGATAAAAAAAATTAAAAATACGTGTATTTAATACATTGAAAATGCATTAGAAATTAAAATATTGACTTTTATAAAGAATATTTTCTTTATTTAATATGTTTAAAGAGTGCCTTGAAAACACTCGTTAGCAAAACTCTTTTTGAAAATATTTCTTAAAACTTACTCCTCCCTAAATTCTTTTTTGAAATAATTCTTACAACTTACTCCATCCCCCTAAATTATAAAACAAAATTAAAAAATATAATTAATTTTACATAAAATAATTGTGTATGACTTTCATTCATTATACGATAGAAGAAGTATTAAAGTGCTTGCATTCAAATACCGTAATATAAAGGTTTTAGTTCGTGATCCGAAATCTTCATTATAATGGAGGGATTTATTGGTTGTTTTGGGATCTTGGGGGTAGAGAATAATTGGTTCGACAAGAGTATTATGTGTAAGTTAGAGCGAATCAAGTATTGATTTTTGGAGGGACCAATGGATCAGTGCATAACCTATTTGTTTGCAATTTTCTGTATTGTTTGACTACTTGGAGGGGCCTAGATTGAAGTTGGTTCTTGGTTTGAAGACACTTGGGCTTGGTCATTGTGCTCAAGTTTTCAGTTTCTGTCAGATCCGGCAAGTTGCGAATACGAAAAATCTTCTCACAACTTTGTATCATATTTTTCCTATTTCTGGTGGTGTGATCCTAGTGGCTTCTCAGTTAAATCAACGTATATAAGATTGAAGTTGTTGGTTTATTTGAATTTTCTGAGGGGAATTGATTTAAAACTCTCTAAAGTGTGTTTAGAAATCAAATGTCCTCTGTAATATCCACGTGTTTCCTTGGAGAGTTCTCCTTAATAGGCTTCAAACGAGAGATGATCTTGCAAAAATGGGAGTTATATCAGGTACCCATAATATTATTTGTATGTTATGGCTTGGTCAGAAAGAATATGATAAACATTTGTTTATTGATTGTAAAGTGGTTGTAGATGTTAGGTCCTGTATTTTTTATTGGGTTGGGTGGATAATTTTAGTTCTTGTTGGGATATTTCTAATCATTTGTTGCTGTTTGATACTTTAGGGGGAAAGAAATTGCAGGATTCTCATTTGGATGGTTATGGTTAGGGTTGTCTGTTGATAAGAAACAATATTCTTTTAATGACGGGATGAAAGGGAATCAAGAGATTGTTATAGTAATGAATTCTATAGCTTGTGATTGGTTTAGTGCTAGATCAGAGGTTCATTTAGATTATCCTAAAGTAGTTTGGATGTCCAATCCTTTAGTGTTCTTGAGGTAGTTTGGCTTGCTCTCCTCTTTTATATCAGGGTTGAGTACCCCTTGTCCTCACATTAATATAATCTTTTGTTTTTTTTAAATAGTATATTTGGAAACCTAGAACAAGAGTATCATCTACTAAAAAACAACTTGACTAAATTTGTTTATGTAAGACTTTTATTTTAAGGCAGACACGTTAATAAATAGTTGAGAGTACATGTTAACTATATAACTATTAATAAAAAATGCACGCAAACTATCAATATTGTCTTTCACTTTAAAATTAATTACTTGTAAAAAGTAAAAACAATAAAAAAAATATAATCTCCCAATTAATTTACTCTACTTCAAATAAATGTATCACATGTCAAGTTTCTACTTGACACTTTTTCAACTTTCACTTTTCCCCCTCTTTTCCCTCTCTTTCACTCACCATCCCATTCTTCTCTCAAATTCCATTCATTTTTCTTTTATATTTTTCTCTCTTTTCATTTCATTACTTTTATTCTTAACCCTTCTTATAGTTACTAATTTATTTTTGTTTTTCCAAATCTATCAACAATGTGAATGAATAAGATAAAAACACATGAAGAAATTAAAAAAAAAAAACAAAACAAAAGAACACAAGTGAGTACAAACAATTTTTTTTATATTATAGTTTCTTCGTTTTTACTCATAAGTTACAAATGAAATAACTAAGTTACAAAAAATCAATATTTTAGTATAGATGATTCCAGCTCTATTTATTTTTTTAAAGTCTGTTATTGTTTTCACCATATTTGTAAAAGAAAAACATATTTTATTTTTATTTTTCAAAAAAAAAATCATAATATACAAGTAGATAAAATATTACAATATCATCTAAAGCAGTTTCATACTCGTCCTCAGCATTCGCCTCCTTTTTAGTAGTTGACATGTCTTCATATTGATCCTTTGTCACAAAATCTTTCTTAACATTTAGAATATCTGCCTGAGATGAAGCATCACCAGCAACTTACAGACTTAATAGTTTAGTAAGACCTTCACAAACACCTTTTCTCGCAGTGGATGTGGCAATAATTTCCTGAAGATCCTTAACCTTGTGTATAAGGGCCTTGAGAATGTGGCTTCTCACTAGCCTAGACATGGGAGTCACATTAAGCATATCATCATCAAACGCTAAACTGGATTCATAGGTACCAGGAACATTGGGAAGCGTAAATATCAAGGACATTTTTCCTAGCAAACAATTTATAAATGAAATTCAACAATCTAGGAGCAACACCAACTTCATCCTCAATAATAATATCACTCTTTTGACTAATTAATATACGAGAAATTAAAGAAGGGAACCCAATTGGAAGTTTCACCATATAAGATTCAGCATGCTTAACCACTTGTTCAAACACATAATCATCAAAATCGAAAGGTGCCCTTCGTGTCTATCTGATACAACAAACTAGCTAGACTAGGAGTAATACATGTTCCATGGGAGGAATGTGCCTAATTTTCAGCACCAAACTTGTACTAAATTGTATATTTCATTCTAAGTTTTGAAGCAGCCAATAAGGCTTTACATGGTCAATCATCATGCACTTTCCCCGTGATTTCTTAAGCAATAGTCTTTAAAGATGGGATAGTGTCAGATGTAATTAATCTTACTTTACCAAGGTAATCATTTATAATTGCAATCAAGAAGGCAAAGTAGTGACCCAAAATATGTGCCTTCTTGTACTCACCATTCCTGACATCATTAAACCCTTTAGGCATGTTAACAATGAACTCTTTTACCATTTTTAGATAAAAGGGAGCAATATTCATCATTATTTTCAAGACCTGAGCATTAGAAAGTTCTCTTTCAAGAGCTACTCTTTTATGGAAAACAAACTTCCATTTGGAAAAACTTTATTCATAATAAAAATGAAATGAAATCCAAAGGAATAACATGTATTTTTTAGGCAGTTTCTTACCACCATCATCTTTTTCATTCTCTTCCCATCATGTTCATCCATAATGCCTTCCAAAAATATCATCAATATCATCTTTAATATTCTACTTCTCGGGGAGAGCAACAACTTTCTTTCTTTTTACTACTATGTTTTTCTTTTCAACAGTACATGAACTCACCCAACCACAACAGGATGTCTACTCTAATGCCAAGTGATATTTTGTTCAATCATCATTAAGATGCATACACTATGTGTGAAACAATATGATATAAAATAATCAAAGATCAAGTAAAAAATTAAATAACATAGATCATTGTTAATCCAATTCGGTACAACATCGACTACATCTGAAGGGCATCATCCTAAAGAAAGTAAATTCACTAAATCATTAGTCAATAGTACACGAAGGTCTCCTTTAAACTCTCCCACTTTAGTGCTTTTTTCCTAATAATACTCTTGTATTTCAACCCAGACTCCCCCTAAATCTGAGACCTCTCACTTTTACTAAAACACTCTATAAAGTTTTTTCAAGATAAATATTATATGTGGTTTGATTTAAATCACAAATACATACCGAATAAGGTATATTTCCAAAATAAGAAAGATACTGAAGAATAGAGTATTATAATAAAAATACAAGGACTTTATAGAAAGAGAATATGACGCACTAAAAGTTTCAAGAGTTCAGTCTTCAAACAAGGAGAGTCATCTCCAACAATAGAAATCATGATCTAGCCGAAAAGCCCAATAGGGTTTTGAAAAAAATCAACTAGATCCAAAAACTGCAACTTCAATCTTCTTCATTTAACCAAATTATAAACTTATATAAAATTACATCCAATTAAATCTTTTTCAGACAAATTTAAGATCTAACATAATCTTAACCAAACATATTCAGATTTAAAGGCTTTTCCAAATAACTCACTTTTAAACACACTTATGATTGAACTAAAAAGGATACAAATATAGAACAAAATGCCGAAGTGATATTCAAATAGAAAAATCATGCACGCCAGAGTCAAATAGAGACAGGATGTCTCATGGATAATAAGGACATCTTGCATAACATATTCCCTACAAAAATTAACCAATCAAATGTAATAATACTTAACTTATTCTTTAAAGAGTGAGTGTCTTTCCTCCTAGAAGGCCCCAAGGTAGGACACAAATAGTTTTTTTCCTTTTAAAACCTAAGTTGTTCATACTAAATATATGGAATTGATGGTAATATTACCGTCATATTTATCCATATCCAGGATGAAGACCAAGTATGTGTCTCTTCCTCATTCCTCAGCTAACACATTTCTTTCTATGTATATCCTGTTGTGTATCAATTTTGGTGAGAAAAATGAATAACATGTAAATGGTAATCCCATCAAAGATAAATGAATTAACTATAGTTTATGGAATTCATTCTAATTTTCTTCATCGTATGAATGGTAACACTATCTCAAATTACTAGATTTATGTGATCAAAATCTTCTTCTGAAGCAAATGAAATGATAGAAAAAAGCAAGAAAAATTTGATGCACTTAAAGAAAAGGATTCAAAACGTGATGATTTGATGGAGGAGATTGCTTTATTAAAGCAGAGGAATAATTCAAAGGAGGAGAGAATTACAGTTTTAATGTAAATGAAAAATTCTAGAGAAATACATGTAAACTATTATTTATGCATTAAATCTTGATTAAAAGATACTTAGTATTTTTAATTATTTCTTTTTTCATTAGTGTCTGAGTGATTTTTTAGGTTTTCACCACTAGTATCCTGACTACAAGACGGCCTAATCTAGTTCGGAAGTCATTTTTGACATCAAGTGATTCCAACCCCCTCCTGATTGTAGTTGCGGAGAATCAAACTGTGGTTCTCCCTACTAAGTCCAATGTCAAACACTACTGAACCAACTAACAATTGATGTGTCTAAGTGAATTTTTCATAAGTGTGAATAATGCTTAAAAATTATTAATGAGTATTAGTTTAATATTTTTTCAGAGACCATACTTAGAATCATCACAGAGGGTGGATTTTTTTTAGTCTAGTTACCGGCTTTAAGATAATGGAACAAAATCACTAAGGACTATTTAAGTAATTTTATGGATTTTGATGTACTTATTTTATATTTTTAGATACACAATTAACATTTAAATATTTAAATGTTAATATTATTTTTATTTAAATTTTATGCAAGAGTTTTTATCTTGTTAAATAGATAATATTTTAATAATAATAGTTGTATTCAATTATTATGTTAATATTCTTCATGATTGTTTTAAAATAAAAATAATAAATTAAAGAATTTTTTTATAAAAAAAAAGTTTCCATAAGTACAAAATTAAATATTTAGAACAATAATAACTAATTTTTTATAAATAAAATTTAAAAATTAAAATAATGAGAGATACACCTAAATTTTTAGTAATAGTTAAAGAGTTTAAAGGTAGTGCACTGACAGTGTAAACAAACTTTACACATACATCCAATCAAAATACTTACAATTGTCATGTCATATTAGTTTATTTAAATTAAAATTGTGTTTTAATTGGATACATGGTTGTGATTGGTTGACAGTATAAAAATATTTTACACTGTCAGTGCATATCCTTTTTTCTCATAGTTAAAACTGCTTTAAAATATAAAAATAAATATTTAGTATCACTATAAACTATTACAAAATGTATATTAATTATTTTGCACACAAAATTTGAACTGTCATAATTTTACATTTGTGACGATTATAACCGTCGCAATAAATATTCAAATGATTTAATAATGCACTTCGAAATTGTCGTAAATATTAAAGATGACTAGAACGGCAATTTTTTAAACTGTCCCAAACTAGACTTCTGATATGTAAGTAGAGCCTAATTAACTCTGAAGCTCACACATACTAAAGTTTAAAAAATTGAAAAATTAAAAATTCAAACCCATACTCAAGCTCAAAGCATATCAAATGCATGTGAAGCCTTTTACCATGTAAGTTATACTTTTTTATTAAATGAATCTAACTGCTGAAAATGGGGTTTCACAACCTTTACAGCTAGTTCCAAATTTTGCTATCATGTTATACATTGTATTGACACTAAATTTCATTGAAATGCTATGAATTGTTCTTAAAAAAATATATTATTTTATACCCCTTGACAAGATTGTTAATGTGATAAACATGTATCACTTATCAATAAACGTTGATTAGAGCCTCAAATACGGACTGCATTCAGATATCTTTATACCTTTCACACCTTAAAACAATTGGAATGTGATTCCTTCTCTATTTTATATCTATATATTGAAACAATATATTATCAATATATGTCTTCTAGATTTTGTAAAGCTTATTCTATTAAGCTTTTGCTTGTCCGAATTTGGTACCCAACTATCTCTATCTGTCAAATTCTTGGATCACCAATTCTATTTTTGGATGAATGAATTAATCACTTAGAGGTTACTGTAGATCATTTTAATCATAGCATGCAGGGCAAGTTGGTTATGTGAATTCATTCAAGTTGATAGAACAAACCCATTAATTAATCCATGTTGCTTAACTAGTAAGGAACCTAACATAAATTATTATACCATGATTCATAAAATATTCAACTAGTAACCGAATTTTAGAAATTAAAATTTTATAGTTTATTTCTTATAGTTTAAGTAATTAAGTGGCTCATTTGTTAGAAATTTTCTTTAAAAAAATCACTTTTTAGTTTTTTATTTTAAAAATCACTTAAAAGATTTCATCCATTTTGTTATGAATTTTCAAGTATAATAAAAAATATAAGATCTTATTTAATTTAAGTGTTTTATGTTTTATTTTTTATAGACTAAACTTAAAATTTGTACAAAATAGAAAACACTTAAAGTTAACATAGTCTAAAAAAAATTCAAATGATAAGTTAGTTTGAGTAATTTCAAAAAAAAAAAAAGTATTTTATTTTAAAAAAAATGAATGAATATAATAAACAAATACAAAATATATTCAATTATTTTTTAAAAAATACATATCTAATTTAAACATGTCATTAGTACTCTCCATATAGACAAATTAACAAAATCACGCTTATTATTAAGAAGAAGAAAAAAACTAAAAACAAAATTCTACTTGATTTCTAATAATTTTAGATTTTTTTAATTTAAAATATTAAAGGTTATAATACTTTTTTATTATACTACTTACATCAAACAATACTTTTATGAGAAGCCTGTTGTTGTTGATTTTAACCTTTATTTTAAAATCACGTTTTATATATATTAACACATACTCAATATATTTGTCACATACAATCAATTTTTTCACATCACTCCTATTCTTATGTGCCATTTTCTAAAATTTATTCACTTTTCAAAAGTCAAATTTACATAAAAGTCTAGCTGTACTTGAAGTTATGGGTTTGAATTCTTTAACATGAAAAAAAAATATTAACCTAATAACTACTTTCATATTTTCATAAAACTTTATAATAATATTTTTATTTGTCTTGCAATAATTTTTTTAATTAAAAAATTTTAAAAATGCAAAAATAAATTAACCTAATAATTACTTACATATTCTCATAAAACTTATAAAATAATATTTCTATTTTTCTTACAATTATTTTTTAATTAATTAAAAAATTTTACATATCTTTTTCATACAATATATTTAAAATAATTTTATCTTCTTTTTTTTAAACAAAATATTATACTACTCTTTCATCATACTATTTACAACAAATAAATACTCTTATGACAAACCAATTGTTAGTTTTAACATTTGATATTCATATTATTTTGCAAAAGCTCAAATACAATAAAATACAAAAATATCATTTTCTTATATATCAGTAACATATTTGGGATTCAACTCATTACAACATTTTACTTTTAAATCCATATCTTTTAAAATATTTTTTATAATAAGAATAAAATGTTGAAATAAGTTGAATCCCGGACATGTTTTTGATATATAAGAAAATGATATATGTATTATATTGTATTTAAGTTATTTCAAAATAATTTTATTATCAAATGTACATTATATGAAAGACTTGTCATAAGAGTATTCTTTTTTCTTTTCTTTTCTTTTCTTTTTAAATCGTATGATGAACGAGTAGTATAACAATTTGTTTAAAACAAAAGAAGTTAAAATTATTTAAGATATATTATATGAAAGAGATATGTAAAATTTCTTTAATTTTAATTTCATTAATTAAAAAATAAATGAAACAAAAATAAAATTATTGTTTTATAAGTTTTATGACAATATGTAAGTAGTTTATTATGTTAATATATTTTTTTATTTTTTTATTTATAATTAAAAATTAATTGCAAGAAAAAATAATATTACTTTATAAGTTTTATGACAATATGTAAGTAGTTATTAGGTTAATATATTTTTTAGTATTCGAACTCATGACCTCAAGTATAATCTCTATGTGATTTTGACTTTTGAAAAAAGTGAAGATACATTTTAGAAGATGCCACATAGGATTATGAGTGATGTGGCAAATATGTTGGGGTCTGTTTTAATATATATATAATAGATAAATGCTTCTTCAGATATGTTAGTCCCCAGAACATTGCTTGGTCATTCCATTAATTCATTCCTTTGAACGAGTGGTTGTTGCTTTGCATGTTGGTCGTTTTGATGACCATCATTCTTATCGCAGTTAGTGTTGAAATTCTCATTCATATTGTGATTTTGATTCTTTAGAGATTTGTCACTTAATTTCATAACATTGCATATGAATTTTCTTTTATTGTTAGACACTAACAACACTTCTTCTCTTTTATCTCGAGATTCCTCCTCTACACGGAGGCAGGTTATCATATTTTCTAGAGAGAAATATTTCATCTTGTGCCTTAGATAATTATTGATATCCTTCAAATAAAGGCAGTTGTCAATAATAACTTCAAAAAGACATTTTTCATCTAAAGTCGCACCTTCGTTGGTTTTTTCATGAGTTACCTTATGGATTTCCCTCATATTCTTCATTAATCATCTGATATTTGAGGTAATGGATCACAATATGTTTCTTTACCAGCATCTCTAATGACACGTTTCTTTTTCAAATCATCCCACATTTATTCGGTAGTTTTGCAAGCACTATAATAATCTTACAAGTCGTCAACAATTCCATTACGAATATTTTTTTTATAAAGATAGTCGACATTCTCTTGTCATAGGTTTAATTTGTTAACTTTTTTTAATCATTTTTTACTTGTTCAATTGTTTTATCCATGAGGGGCGTGTCTTTTGTCAAAATGATGGAAACCTTTATCATAGTTAGAAAAAACATTTTTTGTTGTCATTGTTTAAAAAAATGAATTTCCTCAAAGTTAAAAGGTTTGTTGAAATTAGAAAAGTTGAGTCAATAATATCTTTGGTAGATATGACAAAGACAATAGTATTAAAATTGTTGTTTTTGTAAAATTATTTTGAATAAATAATGTTTTTGCTACCAAAAAAGTTAATGAGTTTACTCATGTAGTAGGTCGTTGTCTTTAAGACATTTTGCAATGTTATCTAAAATTATGCTAAAAACTTATCAATCACGAAATTCTAAGGATCAAAAGTCTAGTTTTAATATTTGATACCTCTGCTACACTGTAGGTAGGGGTGGCAAACGTCATGTTTGTCCCATTTATTTTCGTCTCGTAAAAGCTTGCAAAACAACGAGGTGGGGCGGGACGAGAATTATGTAGGGTGCAGGTTTAAAACTTTGGTCTGTCCCGCAGAAAACGGAGGGAGGGGCGGCGCTAGTCTGCGGGCACTCCACCTTTTTTGCCTAATAATTGCAAAATTTTATGTTAATGTATGCGCATACAAAAGCCCACAAAAAAAGAGGCAGAATGGCCGAGCATATTAGAAGTTGTGAGCTTAAAACTTTGGTACGTCCCATGAAAAAGTGCACGAAAAATAGACATACTTAACGGGTTGAACCCATTTTTCCACCTCTAACTATAAGAACCTATCCAAATTATACTCTTAAAATTGGTATATATATACTTTTTGTAAAAATTTGATCCATATCTGAAATCAGTTACATAAAATTTTGTTAATCAAAGTGCCTATTATAAAAAAAGCTCGAAAATAATAATATTTAATATTAAGCCGTAGGTCAAAATCGACCTTATAGCAGCATTAGCTCACATGATATCAAATTTTATCATTGTTCTCTCTATTTACAAAATATCTATATTTCTTGTAACACCCTTCTAAACCCCGCAGCAATTTAAATAAATAATCAGAGTAAAAACATAAACACAAGGGTGCCACAATTATTTTAAAAACAAATAAACCAACTAAGGTCAAAGTCATGCTTCATTAGGAAACGATTTACCAAACCATAATCATGTTTATCACAGCGGAATACGAAACATCGTCAATACAACCAATGGAAATGTAATTCAACACCAAATGAAATAGAGTAATCTCATAAAACTCTAAAACTATCGTTCCCCAGTGTTACAAGATCAGAGCATGACCGACACGACGCAACATAAACGGATAAACTCTATGAGTCATCCTCGTTGAGCACTAATGCCGCTACTCCTTAATCTGAAAATGACAACATGTAAGGGTGAGTCTCATTCTCAATTAGTAAATATTATACAATTCATAAGCAACAAGCATCATAATATATCGTTCACCCAATCATACATATTCAGATTCACAGCTATTATTCATCAATTCGCACAATAATAGATTACACCACATAACACAGAAATTCATCCAATCATGATATAACAGAATGCATATGACACAACTGACACTATGCATGTGGTACCAATAAACTATAGAATTAATCCACCTGACCGATCTACGCCTCATCGAGATACGACCCACCGACACAATTTCCACACAATGGGAAATATGTCCACCATCGATCCAAACATTATCGGGATCCATCACCGAATGCATATGAATGAATGGACACATATATCATACTTAAAAACATCACCGATCACGATGAATAACTCATCTCAACACCACATCACCAAATAAGTATGTACATGTTTCCAACATCATTCAAATAGCCATGCATTCATCACAATCATAATAATAATCATAGCCAATTCATCACCACATCAATTACATTGTCACGCACATTTCATATGCATACAATGTTCAATTCTCATCAAGTA